>NW_026533218.1:267500-272500 GCF_028296485.1 Oppia nitens | reverse complement strand
ATTTGTCTAAATCAAATATTATTGATATTAATGCCATTATGTCAAAATAAATTAGTTTAATAATATTTCAAACAATATTAATTAGTTAATTAATTTTAATAAAATGAAAACCAATTATTTAAATACAATTAAAATACTAATAGTGGGAGTGATATATATCATAGTTTTTTTTTAAAAAAAATAATATACTAAACGAAAAAAAAATATTTAAAATTTAAAGTTTAATAATTTTAAGCACAAAATTCCATTTAAATATTAAATATATAAAAATAATTATTTACATAAACTCTTTTAAAATTATATATATATATATATAACAGTTTATATATATATTTATTTTTATATAATACATATGTCTATTATATATATATATACAGTATATACAGTATATCTATTTGGTTGTATTTGTCTATGTAATTGTATATTATATATATATATATTATAAATCTAACATTTTAAGTAAAATAAACATTTGATAAATTTGAAATTTTTACAATAAACAAACATTTTGCCATTTTGACTATAAAATAAATACTGTATGCAAATATTAAACTATTATTATTATTATTATTATTATTATTATTCAAACACACAAATGTAACTAATCAAATTTTTCAAAATTTTTTTTTTTGATTTAATTAATTAAATCTGATTTAAAAAAAACTAATTAATTGCATATAATTGATAATAATTGAGAGTATAATTAATTAATTAAATAAAATATTAATTATTTTAGTGCACTTTAATTTAGGAAAACTTATAAAACTATAAAATTTTGTAAAATTATTTGAAAAATTATTTATTTTAAAAAAAATTACATTAATTTTTAATTTAAAATGTCAATTAATATTAATAAAATTAATAACTAATTAACAATAAGTTTTTTGTGTGTGTGTATTGATTATACATTATATTTGAACATAATTATTGATTTTATTTAAGGAAATAAAACGTTAGATATAAGTATTAATATATATATATTAAACATAATCAGTAAATATAAAGCTAAAGATAAATCTAATTTAATTTGTTTTATTGATTGCTATTTAATATATATATATATATATATATATTTGCCATTTATATAATACAATTGTATTTTTACTGATTATATCTATATATATATATATATATATATATAAAGTAATATTAATATCAACTCCTAAATAGTATTGTATAAAAAATATTACTACACTTATCACTCATTCAATATGTTTACTATTGTCTGATTAAATAGTTTTTTATATATCTATATATATTTTTTTGGTTATATATCCGCCCAATACCTGCTAAATGATGTCTATTTGTATATATATGATATATATATATATATATATTGTATACTATTATATATAGTATATTTGAATCATTATCTTTTATATATAGTATTAAGTATTAGTTAAAAAATATATAATTTAATATATATTTATATATAACATATTGATTGCGACCCAATTTTATTATACTATTATATAAAAATTATATTTAAAAAAAATAAAATTGTTTAATATTTAATATTATTATAAATAATATATAATTTAAATAAAACAATTAGAAAATTAATTATTATATTATTTAAAAAAATTGATTATTTTGTTTTAATAGGATATAAATAAATAATTAAATTTATTTAATCATTAGTTAGATATTATATTTTTTGAAAAAAATTTTATAACTATAAAGTAATTATATTAATATTTTTGTTGTTTTTATTAAAATAAAATTATTTATAAATATTTAATAAGAAATAAGATATTAATGCAAAAAATAGATGGATTTTTAAAAACTTTTTTTATTTGATGTCTAGTTATTCATGTAATTATCATAAATTTATTTTTTATTTTTCATAATATATTTTTCATATATAAATATATATATACTGTAAATATGCTGAAAAAAATATATAATATTATTTATTTAAATACTTAATAACGCTTACAATATAATATTATATAGATTATATAGACTATATATAATACAAATAGTAACCCAAAAAAATAAGATTATTTTTTGAAAAAAAATAAAAATTTTATGAATATATCATATATTATAATAAATGTTTTAACATTAATATAGTATATATGTTAAATAAAATATAAATTCATATATAATATATTTTTTTTGACAATATATATATATAATATTAATATGAGGTCTTAAAAAAAATATTATATATAAGTAATACTAATTTTTTTTGTTATTGATGTGTTTAGTACTGTATATATATTATATATGATATATTAAAATAATATGTAATTAAAGTATTAACAATATAATATAATAAATATATAGCTTATTAACACAGATAAAAAAAACTAATTAACAATTTTTTTTATTTGACTAAATTATCAAATGTAGTGCAAAATAAAATTTTATTTAAAAAAAACTAAGAAAATTACAAAACATTTTTATTTCTAATACTTTACATTATGTGTTAATAAGTTATACTATTATTATTACTATTATAATAAATACTAGAATTAACTGGAATTATATATAATATATATTTTTTTGTGTTTAATTTGTTTTAAGTTAATTATAACATAACTTTTTATARTATTATGTATTGATATATACTTTATATATATATATAAACTTTATATAATAAACAGTATATTAGATTTAAATGATGTCATATATAATATATTATAGTTATACTAATATAATACTGTATATAAAAAATTATAATATGTTATCAAAAAAAAAGTTTATTTTAATAGTATTTAATTTATTTGAAAATTTAAATTAAATTTTTCAAAAATAAAGATTAACAATAAAATTAATAAATTATAAGTAATTATATTAAAAAGTTATCTTTAATATCTGAAAAATTAATATATATTTTATTAGTAGAGTGCAAATAAATTTACATTTTAGTATATATTTGAATAGATATTATTATTTATTTTTTTGGATTAATTTGTAAATTATTTATTTAGTTTTATGTTTAAAATATTTTTTAAAAAATAAAAATAAAATGCTCAATTAAATTTTATAGTTATTATATATTTTTCTTAATAAATAATTTATATTTTAGTTAGATTTTGTCAAAAAATTTACATATAATTATTAAACTAATAAATACTTTACATATATAGTGCAAACAATATTAAATGCAAATTATTAGGCAAATATATTTTAAATGAAAAATTTTATAATTTATTTTAAATAAAAACAAATTTTATTTGAATATAAAAATGTTATGCATTGTAAATTTTATTTTATTGTTATTATGAATATGAATATATATATATATATATATTATTTATATATTTACTACAAAAATATAATTAAAATTACTATTACTACTACACGTATTAAATATTTACATTAATATTGAATGTAAAAAACATCAAATATTTTTTTCAAATACAGTATAATCTACTGTATATATATAATGCTAATCAATAAATACATTATTTTTATATACAATAAACTATTTATTATATACCTGTATATACTGTATATATATAAAATAATTTATTATATAAAACTTGTAATTAATTAGTCATTATTAACTAAATAAAATACTATTACATATRTATTGTATGGATTAAWAATTATAAGTAGTAATATTTTATAATWACTAAATAATAAATTTATTTTATTTATTTTTAAAAAAAAAACAAAACTAATAACAAAATTTTTAGTCTACAAAATTTAAAYAGCTAATTAAATTTTTAATTTAATGAATAATAAAAAATTAAATAAATTTTTCAAAAAAAATAAATTAATCTGATTATTGAATGTTTATATCATAATGATTATATATATATATATATATAATATCTAAAATAAATTGTCTATTAAATAATGAAAATATAAAAAATTATTAAAAACAATTGAATGTATTTTTTACACGCAATCAATATATTAATATATATATATATACTTTGATGTATTATATTAATACATTGTACTCAATATTATATATAAATTATATATATATATACAGTAAAAATGGTTATGAAAAAAATATTAAATCTATAAATTATTTGTATTTTTAATAATTTTTTTTATTTATTAGCAACTTATAAATGATTTTATATATTTTATTATTAACATTATTATTATGCAAATTATTGGGAAAACATTTATATAACTTATTATTTTTTTGTTTGTTGGAGTATTAAAATTAATACAATTTTAGTTACTGTATAACAACAACAAAATAAATCAAATTTTTAAAGACTATTATATATAAATATATTATTATTTATTTAAAAATATTTATACTATATATATATAATAATAACTAAAAATTTTTATATCCAGTTTTGTCTATGTTTTAAAATAATTCTATAAATCACCTTGGGCTATTTTATAAATATATATATATATATATAYATATATATATATATATATATAACTAAACATTAGAGGCATCAAAATAAAATCAATTTTTTAGTTTATGTGTCAATTTTCAAGCTAATAGTTTTACAATGAAAAGCAAAAAAAAACTAAAAAATAAAATTYGATTATCAAAACAGTTATGTCTATAAGTTTTGTTATGAATTTTTTTTTATATAACATAAATTAATATTAAAATGCATTTTTTTATTGAAAAAAAATTGTTGTTAACAATCTAATTGAAAATATGTAGTGTCTTTAAGTTATATATATATATATATATATTTTGAATATTATAAAAAAATATATTTATTGTTAACAGTAAATTTTTAAAATTAATTTTTTAATATTTTTGAATATAAACATAAATAATTTTTTAATTCAAATTGCATTGTTATTATGTATATATATATATATATATATATATATTATTTCGTAGACAATAAAGAGTACTTTTATTTCGAGAGTAACTAAAAAAAAATCTAATTAAAAAAATATATTTGATTTATATATTTGTATTGTAAATAATTTTTTTAAAAATATTAAAATTTTCTCTATTTTTTATAAGTAGTAAATTTTTTATTTAATAAATACAAATATATAGTAATAAATAAATAWATATATATATATATAWATATATTTTATAGCAT
>NW_026533218.1:240000-255000 GCF_028296485.1 Oppia nitens | reverse complement strand
AAAACAAATATAATAAAAATAATAATTTTTATGACGTGTATGTTAGAGATATATATATATCCTATTTATAATATATATATTCAATATTATATTATATATTATTAATATATATATATATATAAAATGAGATGCAAATTATAATTTAACTGACAGTTAATATATATATATATATATATATAGATATATATTATACTTATAAAAACAAAACAAAAATGTAATATAAGATAATATATTCAACAAAAAAAATAAATAAAAATTCTGATATATATATGAAAAATAATAATTTAAATATGAAAACAATTAATTGTTGCCCAGAAAATAATTATTATAAAAATCAAAATATTAATAATAATAATAATAATAATAATAATCAATATAATAATAATAAATTAATTGCTAGCAAAATATTAATATACAAAAATTATATTAATAATAATAATAATAATAATAATAATAATAATAATTTGATTAATATTAATAATAAATGAATACAAATATTAAGACTACTACTACTACTAATAATAATAATATTAGTAATAATAATAATTTAGTTAAAAAACCGAAAAATTTTCAACCATTTTCAGGGCCACTAATAACCGCTAATAATAATAATAACAGTAGACCTGTAGTACCACAACCATCACTACCTACCGGTGCTAATACTACTACTACTACTACTACTACTACAGGAGCTACCAGTGCTGGTGGTGGTAGCGGTTCCCTAAATCAGCCGGTTATCAGTATCACTAACGATGGCGATATACTAACAGTGCAAACAACAACTACCGGTGCCGGCATCGATGATGATGTCGGCAATGACTACCCATACAAACCATCGGCGGCGGCGGCGACGGCTAAACATGAGGACAAGTCGTCATCGTCGGCTACGACTACGCCGTCGCCGTCGCGACCGACAACACTGTCAGTATGTATGACAACAGTGGCGGCGGCGCCCGAGCTGTCCATATCGCCGGCCGAAACCCTATCGAAAGCATCGTCGACCGATAATATGGCCGAAGATCTTCATCATCATCAGCAGTCTTCCATAACTCCCGGTGCTTGCGGTAGTGGTAGTAGTGGTTTGAGATCACTGGCCACTGGTGGTGGCGGTGGCCGGCAGTCTATAGCAGGGCCAACACAATCATCCTCCACCACAGGCTATCGGCCGCCACCGTCGCCGACCAACCTATCGGTATACAGTTTTAACGGCGCCTCGGCTGGTGGTTCGGCCAGTTATACCGGCCATCACGGCTCATTTTCGGGCACCTACTATATGGGCGGCGGCGGCCAACTGGCCCCGAGTCCATCGTATACGTCGCTACACGGTTCGCTGGCCTCGTCAATCAACGACCTGACACTGGAGACGGAACAACTGGAACGGGCCATCCGGCACAACGATACCCGATTTGTACGCCGTATGCTTGATCTGCACCACAAACCGCTGCGGCCACCATTGGCCGCAACACAACAGGACGGCGAACCCGACGGCAGTATTCACGACAAACTGAGTCACAGTTCACAGAATTTGGACACCACTGCGGCCGACGACGACGACACGGCTGCCGACGAACTGACCCTTAAAACTAAGCCATTGCTATTGAAAAGCCAATCGATGACCGATAGGTTTGTTAGTGGCGGAGGTGGCGGTACTACAGCTGCGGCGCCGCCTTTCGAGCGACTTGAGTCTACCGGCGGCGACTCGATGACCACCGATGACTACAATCGGTACGGCGGCTGCGGCAATGAGTCGCCGTCAATGTTTACCAATAGTCTGCATGTGGCCATCGAAAACAATTCCTACGATGTCGTTGTCTTATTGTTAAAATCGGGTATCGAYCCGAACGAACCGGGTGTCCAACCCTATAGTACATATGGCGACCAGTGGCGCCGTAGT
Source organism: Oppia nitens (assembly GCF_028296485.1). Taxonomy (NCBI): domain Eukaryota; kingdom Metazoa; phylum Arthropoda; class Arachnida; order Sarcoptiformes; family Oppiidae; genus Oppia; species Oppia nitens. The sequence continues at coordinate 253,106 of NW_026533218.1, read as the reverse complement.
TCGCATACAAGCGACGAAAGCTGCGCACTGCCGACTACGGCCAGTGCCGGCAAAGACAGGGCCGGTATCGGCGCTACTGTCCATCAGCATCATCATCATCATCAGCGCCAGCACCACAACAACAACAATCGGTTAACTATAAACAACGTGTCGTCAACGGCGGCCGCCATTAGTAGTTCCCAATCGCGAGAACCATTGCTGGTTAGGACACCGTCGATGAGATCAGTGAATAACAGTTTTGCCGCCRCCGGTGGTGGTGGCGGTAGTAGTCGACTACTATTGACACCAATGGCCGGTCCATCTACTGGTGGTGGTCAGACACCGACAACACCTGTCCAACAGCAGCCGACAACTGGCCACTATTCGTCAATATATTTTGCATTGAACTCGGATCCCAGTTCTATCAATTCGGAAATGTCATCGATTGGCCGTTTTTCGACACCGACTAAAGTCATACGATTGCGATCCGATATATGGCCACCACAGTTACGTATCGTACAGTTGGCTGCCGACGGTGGTTCAGGTGGTGGTGGCGGCGGTGATGGCCTGGCCTACGATGACGAGTATACACGCGATACATTGTATACCCTGCCGCCAGTCTACCTGTGCGTTGCACTGAACAATTCGGCCATATTRCGTGAACTGTTGGCCTCGGGTGCCCGCGTGGATGTCCGCGACCGGTACGGGGTATCGCCCGCTCATCTATGTCTATGTCAGGAACATATATCCAGACAATGTTTGCAACTACTAGTGGAAAACGGTTGCCGACTATACCAACCAAACAATCTGATGGTTGCACCCGTCGATCTGGTCAGTGCCGATCTCCGACCGTGGCTTGTCGGTCTACAACGTAGTATTGTTGACCAACAGTTTGGCCAATTAGTACCGCCGCCCAAACAACAACAACAACAAACTACTACTACTAGTAGTAGTAGTAATGGTGGTGACGGGTGTCTAAAATCGACAGTCAATAGTAGTAGTAGTGGTGGTGGTGTGTTAGCTACCGGTGCTGCTGTTAATAGTAGTGGTGGTAATCAAGCGTCAAACGCAATGTTTACCACCACTACTACGGCTACTACTACTGCTACTACAGCCCTGACCAGTGGTGTAGTTCAAGACCCGGAGCCACCGCCAGCACCAGCGCCGACATCATCGTCGGTAACCAGTAGTGCGGCCGAAGGTCTCAACAATGTCCAGTCGTTGGCCAAATCGGCCGAAAAAAGTTTTAGTGATATGAAACTGACGTTTAAAAAACGGTTGCAACAAAAAACAACTAATACTACTACTATTGGTAGTGTCGGTACTGTAGCTACCGGTGCCGCCGCTAAACACACTAGTGGTGGCAAAGACAACAGTGTCTACATTTGTTTGGACAATGTATCGGTAAAATCGATGGACAATACATTGGCCAACAACAGCTCATTCAATGAGGACATGTCTACTACTGCATCGGATGTCAACTATTATAATAGTATTACCGGTGCCGGGACTACCAGTGCTGGCAGTGGTAGTGCCAGTGGCACCGGTATGTCATCGGCAGCCCATATGTTTAGTGGCAAACGTAGTATAGCTTTCGATAGTATGCCATCACATAATAATAATAATAATACCGATGAATATTTAGTAAGTTATTAATACTTATAATTAATTTACTATTTATTAAAAAAAAATTTATACAACAAAAAAATTAAACTATTATTTTATAATTTATTTATTTTGTTTTGATAAAATAGTTTTATTATTATTTATTTATTGAATTATAATTTATTGTATATATATATATATATATTAGAGCTAGGCGTTTGGAGGCGATAAACATATAAATACTTAATTAAATAAATACAGATAAATGGATTAATATATCTACAAATATTTTATATAAAATAACACATACAAAATAAATCTTAAATTAATATCATATGATGTTTGAACTTATAATAAATAGTAATAGTAATAGTAATAGTAATAGTAATAGTAATAGTAATAGTAATAGTAATAGTAATAGTAATAGTAATAGTAATAGTAATAGTAATAGTAATAGTAATAGTAATAGTAATAGTAATAGTAATAGTAATAGTAATAGTAATAGTAATAGTAATAGTAATAGTAATAGTAATAGTAATAGTAATAGTAATAGTAATAGTAATAGTAATAGTAATAGTAATAGTAATAGTAATAGTAATAGTAATAGTAATAGTAATAGTAATAGTAATAGTAATAGTAATAGTAATAGTAATAGTAATAGTAATAGTTATAATTTGTATTGTCTTTTAAAATTCAAATTTTGTATTCATAAAATTTACTTATACTGTACATATAATGTAAGTAATTATATCCATAACTTGCCTCTTATGCCTACCTCTAATATATATATACTGTAGTATATTATATACAGTATATTTATAATTATAAGTCAAATATTATTAGTTATTTTTTTTATAGTAATGTATAATATCCAGGGTTTTAAAAATGGCAGGCATAAACAATAGAAGCCAATTTTGCCAAATGCCTGCCCTGCCTCTGCCATACCCTGGGCATCTATTTTCAGGTGTTGACACCTATTATTTTAATTTTATATTATTAATTAATTTATAAAACATTGTTTTTATAATATATTTGCTTGTATTTTTGTTTTGTATACCTTTAATTAAAAGGTAATATAATTGGAAATAAGTAAATTAATTGTAAATTTAATTAACACGTTAAAACACTAAATTACATTATTTTTTTATAAATACAGGTGCTTTTTAGCAATTTAAATTGGCAGGCAAATAAAATAGATTCCCAAAATGCCAGGCATTTATGGCATCTATTTGGGCATTGCCAGGGCAGGCATTTATTTTCTTAAAACCCTGATAATATCATAGCTTATAATATTTACATACATTATACTATACTAAACAAGTAAATTATAATTAAAACTAATTAAAGTTGAAAAAAATACTAATAAACTCTCTCTCTCTCTCTCTCTCTCTCTCTCTCTCTCTCTCTCTCTCTCTCTCTCTCTCTCTCTCCCTCTCTCTCTGTACTGTATGTGTGTATGCATTGATTAAGGAGTTGTTTATATAAATAGCAATTTAAAAGACTAGAGACAAGTATTATAATATATATGTTAAAAGATTTTTGAAAGTGAAATACTGTTTACTAATTTAATATATTTAGTCAAACACTTACTGTGTGTGTGTGTGTGTGTGTGTGTGTGTACTGTGTTTGATAGATAAATAAATAAAAGTTTGTATATAAAATATATACGTTATAGTAATACTGTATAAAGTTTATACTATAAACCCTATTGACTGTATGTGAGTGAGTGTGTGTGTGTGTGTGTGTGTGTGTGTGTGTGTGTGTGTGTGTGTGTGTTTGGTTGAGTGTGTTTTGCTATTGACGTTGATTTGCCTATTAATTAGGTCTAAAGAGAGAGAGAGAGAGAGAGAGAGAGAGAKAAAGTACTACTATTACTACTTAACATAAGACAAAACAAATAAATTCAATTAACACACTTACGCTTAGATAGTTAGATAAGTATAGTTATGCAGATATTGTTTACATACACATACACATACACATACACATACACATACACATACACATACACATACACATACACATACACATACACATACACATACACATACACATACACATACACATACACATACACATACACATACACATACACATACACATACACATACACATACACATACACATACACATACACATACACATACACATACACATACACATACACATACACATACACATACACATACACATACACATACACATACACATACACATACACATACACATACACATACACATACACATACACATACACATACACATACACATACACATACACATACACATACACATACACATACACATACACATACACATACACATACACATACACATACACATACACATACACATACACATACACATACACATACACATACACATACACATACACATACACATACACATACACATACACATACACATACACATACACATACACATACACATACACATACACATACACATACACATACACATACACATACACATACACATACACATACACATACACATACACATACACATACACATACACATACACATACACATACACATACACATACACATACACATACACATACACATACACATACACATACACATACACATACACATACACATACACATACACATACACATACACATACACATACACATACACATACACATACACATACACATACACATACACATACACATACACATACACATACACATACACATACACATACACATACACATACACATACACATACACATACACATACACATACACATACACATACACATACACATACACATACACATACACATACACATACACATACACATACACATACACATACACATATAGTTTATAAAAACTTGAAGCAAACTAACCATTAAATAGATAACTCTCTTAATTTCAAATTGCACTTAAAATTAGTATCTAAATAGTTATATATATACAGGGTTGTTTTTATTGTATAAGTGAAGTAATTTGCTTATAATTTCAAAACTAAACAAGATATTTTAATAAAACAAAAACTAATGTGTAAAGGAGATGTGGGAAATTTACTTAAGCCTGTTTTTTAAAAATTATATAGCGTAGTTTTAATGTAATTACACTAGATACAAAAATATTGCTCATAGGCCACACCGTAATACTACCAAGTTACTATAATATACATTTTGTAGACAATAGATAAAAGTAATAATTAATAATTTAACAATTGATTTAGGCACATTTAAATAAAATTAAGGTATTTTTCTTTAGTTTAAAAAATTGATATTTTTATTTTTAAGCAATTTTTATTGCGTAAATCGTGTTTTTCATTGATAATATTAGACTTCAATTAATTTTTACATCAATATTATATAAATAAAAAATATTTCTTTTAATTAGTTGATCAAAAAAATAAAGAAAAAATATCATTTTATGCATACAAATTACTAGAGATTTTGAATTTTAATTTCTCATTATTTTAATCCTTAAGTAAAAAATTTTGAAATTATTTCAAATAATTTTCCCACATCTCATTTACAACTTAATTTTTGTTTTATTAAAATATCTTGTTTAGTTTTGAAGTTATAAGCAAATTACTTCATTTATACAATTAAAACAACCCTGTATTAGTATATATTAAATTAATATACTATACTATATCAATAAATATTAGACTAATTTGTTATATTGTTTTAATTATCATATATTGTTTGTAACAAACAATATATGATATAAAAAAATACTATTACAGAGAAATTTATTTTATATTAATTTTTTATTTAAAAAAAAAATTATTAAAAAAAATCTCAAATTCAAAAAAAATAATGATAATAAAATGTAAATTTAAAAACAAACAAAATTATATGCATTTTGTTGTGTGTGTGTGTCTATGATATGCCTAATGTTAACCACAAAAAAAATATGAAAATTTTTCCATTAAATACAAAAAAGTAAATTAAAACATCTATCATATGATTTTTTAGTGTCATCTATTTAGTATAATATATATAATAAGTACAGTATATATATTATAATAAATATACTGTAAAATAATAATTTTTATATAATTTGAAAAAAAAGTTTTCTTATAGTAATTTATGAATTTATTTTTCACTTAAATACTAGAGTTGGAAAAATACAACCAAAAAAACTATTGCTATTATAAAGGAAAATAAAAATTATTTAATTACAATATAGTTGTCATAAAATACTAATTATTATTATTATTATTATTATTATTAATAGTTGTTTTATAAAGAAAAAATTGAAAATATGAAAATAAATTAGTATTGTAAATAATTAAATTAATTTATTATAAAACTTAGTTATGTTTTGTTTTTGTTTTGTATGGCAATATTGGTAATGTATTATACATAAAACATTTTGAATCTGCCAACACTAGACTAGTACAGTAAAAAAAATGTGTGTAAATAAATATTACTTATATATATATATACTTTATTTTTTTAACAGTATTTATAATGTTTAAAATATTAGTATACATTAATTGAGTGACAAGTAAATTGAAAATTTCTATATAAAAAAATATATATATATCTTTTTATAAGTTTGTGGTTCAAAAAAAAATAATATCAAAATTTATAATAATAATAATAAAATATAATATCAATTTGTCCTCATTTAGTATAAGTATATATATAATATATAATATCTTATTATTTATAAATTACAACATTATTATTTTTTTGGTAAATAAAATTTTTTTTATATATATATTTATAGTATTATATACTATTTATATGTTTTTTATATTATTTATAAATTTATATACTGTATATATATATAAGTTTATATATAAGTTTATTTAATGAAAATAAATGATTAAAAATTAATAATAATTAAGTATCCAATTTATACAATATTAATTTGAATGATTTATTTTCTATAAATTAATAATAATTATATTTTAATATATATATATATATGACTATATATTTTAAAGTTATAACTATAATAATAATAATTATTATTATACAATTTATAAAGTTAAAATAATAATTAAAGGCTATAATATTGTATATTTATTTATTTTATTAATTAGTTAATTATTTTTGTTATGTACATGTTTATAGTAAGATAAATAAAGTTAATCAATTTTTTTATTTAATAATAATAATAATAATAATAATAATACACACATACATATATACACACACATACATACACACACATACATAAACACACATACATACAAACACATACATACACGTACACAACTAAATATACATTAATTTATTATTATTATTATTATTAATATATATTAAATTGTATATTATTTTTTTGCATGTAATATATTTTTTTACATGATATATGCAAACAATGTATTTATAATTACTTATACATATTAGGATATAAAGTATAGTATAAATATTTAAAATGAGATTAACTATATATATATATATATAAATACATTATATATATATTTAGTGGTATTAAAAAACATATGTTTATATAATAATATGTTTTTTGTGTTGCTATGAATTAAATAATAAATGCTCTCAAAAAAAAAATATTGTATATATTAGACACAATTTATTTATAAAAGCAAAATATAATATTTAGATAAATACTATGAAATAATTCATATAATTTTTTTTTTAAATATAAATATTCAATAAAATATACATTTATAAAATAGTTTTTTTTAAGTTTTCAATTTTTTTGTTCAAAATATCAAACAAACATATGTTTGTTTAATAAATTCAATATTGTTGTTATTTTTTTATTATTATTATTATATTTTACTACTATTGACTACTACTGTATATTTTTATGCATATATTTATATATAATATTTTATATATGCATAAAAATATACAGTAGTAGTATATAAATATATTTATTTTTTTATTGTATACATTAAGTTTATTGTAAACTATTGAGACTATTTGGACATTTTTTAATATTGTTTATATTATATATATATATATATATATATATATAAATTTAATATAAAAAAATAATTATAATAAACTTAAAATATGTTACTTTGAATTTGTCAAAAAATTTTAAGTTAAATCAAAATATATTTTTATTATTCAAAATTTTTAAATATACTGTATTAAATTTATTTTATAAAAAAATTATTTATTTATATTTTTAATACTATGATATTAAAATGATTTTATATTGTTTTTTAAATTTGATTTTTTTGTTGTTTGTTGTATTTTTTTGATATTTTTAGAAAATAATAATTGCAATTAAATCAACAGTTTATATATATAGTTTACAATTGAATTATTAATTTTAATTAATAGATTATATACATATATATATTATTTTATTACAGATAATAAATATTTTATTAATCTTAAAAATACACATATAAAACAGATTTTATATATAAAATTTATTTATTTATTTTTTTTTGATTTTTTTGTAGATAAAATAAACAACAAAAAAATATTATAGTGATATTATAAATAAACTGTTGACTCCCTGTATATTTGTGTGTGTGTGTGTATTTGCAATTGTGTGTAAATGTGTATTATTTGTATACATCAGCAATAATACTACTAAATATATATATATATATATATATCTAACTTTGTTATACTCAGCAAAAATAATTGTTTCAATACTGTATATATATATATATACTGTATATAAATTTTATATAACTTATTGATATTGCAGCTTATATATTATGTAATATATATATATATATATATATATATATATATATATATATATATATCTATCTTATATATATTTTATCAATCTTATATATATTTTATCTAGCTCATATATATATGTAAGTAGTTATAAATAATTAATATGCATAATAACACCCACACACACACTCATATATATATACAGTATATATATATATAATTAGATTTTTAGATTTAAAATGTAAATTAAAGCTAATTAGTATTAAGTAAAACATTTTTAATTATTTATGCAAATAATATTATTTTAAGGCTACAACTTGTCTATAGTTGTTTTTGGTAGTAAACTTGTAATATGTAATGTAATTTATATATTATATATAAAGTCACTTTCATAACCCCTTTAACTGGTTTTTTATTAATAACTCAAAAACTAATTTAGATAGTTAAACCAAAATTTTATGAGAAACATGGATTTCTGGAACGTACAGATTGGTACTATAATTTTTAATAATTAATTGCACAGGTAGGCTAGCTCAGGGAGGTGTGATATCTCAAAAACTATAACAGATATAGAAAAATAATAAAATGAATAATATACTAGGTCAAAATTAAATTTAGACGTGTTTCAGGATTTTTTCATAAAACTCATGGTTTATTCATAAATTACGTTAAAACTTAAAATTTTGCAATATTCAAAATTGAATATTTCAATATTGTATTAATATAATAATATTTAATTAATCACAAAATATTCTATAATTAATAAATTATTTAAAATAAAAATTTCAATTTTTTATAACTAATCATTATTGAGAAAAAGATAATGATAAAATGTTAAAAAAATATTTATGTAAGGCATAGACGTTGTTTATGTTTAGTGTTAATACAATGCTTTATAAAAACATTTTTTAAATTTGTTTTGATTTGGTTTGTTTTGTTTGAATTGCTAATACCGGTGTTCATACCAGATATTAATTTTTTAATTTCATTAAATGTTTTCTTATTTACATTGAAATTTATCTGTAATATTTGTTTTTTATTTTATAATAAAAATTTTATAATATAAAAAATTGATATTTTTATTTTAAATAATATAGTAATTATAGAATATTTTGTGATTAATTACATATTATTATATTAATACAATATTGAAATATTCAATTTTGAATATTGCAAAATTTTATGTTTCAACGTAATTTATGAATAAACCAAGAGTTTTATGAAAAAATCCTGAAACACGTCTAAATTTAATTTTGACCTAGTATATTATTCATTTTATTATTTTTCTATATCTGTTATAGTTTTTGAGATATCACACCTCCCTGAGCTAGCCTACCTGTGCAATTAATTATTAAAAATTATAGTACCAATCTGTACGTTCCAGAAATCCATGTTTCTCATAAAATTTTGGTTTAACTATCTAAATTAGTTTTTGAGTTATTAATAAAAAACCAGTTAAAGGGGTTATGAAAGTGACTTTATATACTATATATAAATATATTATTTTATTTGTATACTAATATATATATATATATATATATATATATATATATATATATATATATATATACACGGTGGCTCATCAGGAGTTATATATATATATATATATATATATATATATAATTGCAATTAAATGGCAAAGTCGGGTGTACAAAATTGGATGTTACCCGTACTTTCATATATTGCTGTATGGCCCGTATCTCACTTTCAATCATTTTTGTGAATTCTTCAATAGATTGAGGGTTGGATATGTAAACCATATCCTTAAAATAAACCCAAAAAAATAATCACAGGTGTTGAAATCGGGTAAATATGGAGGTAAAATCATTTCAGCCGCCAGTCTTCTTGGGCACATCCAAACCTATAATCCGATCACCAAAACACTCTCTAAGTTTCAAAGATATCTTGTGTTCTGTAAGGTCGTGAACCATCTTGTTTAAACCAGTAACAATCAAGCAATCTTTTTATCTTCAGCAGACCCTATGTCCTGCACAATGATTTAAGTCCTGTAGATATATATAATATAGGCCCAATTATTTCTTTGTCACTAATAGCACATCATATGGCGACAGGTTCTGGATGTAGCGGTCGCTAGTCAAAATATAATAAATATATTTACACCTGACTTTGCCATTTAATTGCAATTAAAGGCGGCCATTTTAAAAATTTTTTTTATAAAAATATGTAATCCCATTTATCATATTTTATAATATTTTTTGTTAAAATAAAATATAATTAGTAGTTTTTGAAATAAGTGGTGTATTTTGAAAATAACTCCTGATGAGCCAGCCTGTATATATATATATATATATATATATATAAGCATGTATTTGTCGTTTATTTTAATTAAATAATTGTCATCATCATTATCATGTTGTTAACAAATTTAAAATACAATATATATATATATAATATATACAATATATATAGTAGTAGTATTACCTTGACAAATTATTGTATTATTACATGGATGACAATACAGTATAATATTGATATATTGATAATACTCTCTCTCTCTCTCTCTCTCTCTCTCTCTCTCTCTCTCTCTCTCTCTCTCTCTCTCTCTCTCTCTCAACAATGTATTGTTTAATATATTATTGTGAAATATACTGTAAAAATGTTATATAACATGTTATATACTTATATATATATATATATTGTTTAAGTCGTCTTATTGTCAATGATTTGCACCGACAATCTCTCTCTCTCTCTCTCTCTCTCTCTCTCTCTCTCTCTCTCTCTCTCTCTCTCTCTCTATCTTTCATATTAAGTACACTGTGTTAGAGCTTCAGGACCGTTAGCTTTTCAGCACAGTTAGCTATTTCAGTACCGTTAAGCCATAATAACACACACATACAGAAAAAACTGATAGCTCTTGTCGTTTCTATGTTTAAATACTGTATAATATCTAACTATATATATATATATACACTGTATATATATATATATATATATATATATATATATATATATATATATATATATATATATATATATATATATCTCCCATAATAGCCATTTAATATAAAACTAATCGATTACTATTATATATAGACACATAAAATAATATGTATATATATTATACTATATATATATATGAAAAATAGTTTGCTTTTTTTAGGTACTAAATTGTATATTAATGGTATACCACTAGAATAGACATGATATATATATATATATTATATAATATTAATGTAACACATATTTATTTTTTGCTGTAAATTTATTTTATATATATATATATGTTATATAAAAAATTGTATTTTTATGAGACAATAGTTATATAATATATATTTATATTATATACAGTATATTATGACCTATCGATAGATTCTCAAACAATAAACTAACAATAAATGTGTTTATTATTTATGTCAATAGTTTTAGTGATATATATATATATATATATATATCAATAGATATTATATAATATTTATAAAAAAAATCAATATCTAATTGTTATTTTTATTTTATATTAATAATATTGATATATACTATATTATTTTTATTGGTCTATTATAGTTAAATTTATTAATCAATATATTTATGTATACTATATACTGTATATAAATATATTTATCAAGGTTATTTTTTTGTTGTATAAAATTTTCAATTAAATAATTATATTTAAATTGCATTAATAAAGTAAACAATTTTTTTAATAATTTTAATGTCTAAATATAATATTGTTTTTTTGTATATAATATATTTATTTAGCAGAAAAAATACAGTAATTAATGTCTGAATATATTTTAAAATATTTTATTTTTATTTTGTTTAGATATAAAACAAACATTTATTTTATATGAGATAAACTTAGTTATAAAAATTAGTGCAAATTTTATGTACTTTTATATATGATATATAAAAAAATAATTTTTGTTTGTTTTATAAATGAAAGTATATATATAAATATATAATAATTAATTTATGGGGAGATTAAAGTTAATGAAAAAATAAATAAAATAAGTCTAATAATATACAATATATACTGTATTAAATATTTACATTTAATTGTTTTAATATTATTTTTTTAAAAACCCTATTTGTTTTTTGTTTGAAGTAGAAATAAATGACTATACATTTTGTTAGTTAAACAATATTATAAATATATAAATTTTTTGTTTGATATATAAACTGTAGTATTTTAGGTATTACACTAACACATACATACACACACATACATATATATATACACATACATACATACAGACACATACACACACATACATACATACATACATACATACATACATACATACATACATACATACACATACACACACATACACACACATATACATACATACATACATACATACATACATACATACATACATACATACATACATACATACATACATACATACATACATACATACATACATACATACATACATACATACATACATACATACATACATACATACATACATACATACATACATACATACATACATACATACATACATACATACATACATACATACATACATACATACATACATACATACACACACATACACACACATACATACACATTGAATACAGTTTGGTATTCATTAAATATAAACACATTTAACGTACAGATAAATCCACTCACACTTGACTTTGTAATCAATAAAATTTTGTTTTCAAAGATAAAAATAAAATAAAATTATCGCTATTATTGTGAGTGTATGTGTGTCTAACACTATGTCTAATGTTTGGTTACGATATATATATGTAATAAATTATATACAATATATATATATAGTATAATAGTATACTGTATATAAGTAAACCAATATTTATTTGATTGTATTTAATATTGTATACACAAAAACATATATAAATTATACTATTATAGATACCATACCATACAAACATTATCCAATTGCTATAAAATTATATGATTA
>NW_026533218.1:232500-237500 GCF_028296485.1 Oppia nitens | reverse complement strand
TGTGTTGTGTTGTCAACAATTGTCGCAAAAATATGTTATATGATATTATTGACTATAATATACACAAACAATATTATAGTGTATATTACAAACACGCATATAATATACTGTATATATATATATATATACAGTAATATAATAATAAAACAAAATTGACATACAATATAAATTAATAATTATAATTGTTTATATATATATTGTCTAATATCATATAATAATATATATATATATATATATAATAATATAATACAATATTAGATAATAAAATATATATATAACAAAAATTTCTAGTCTAGTCTAGAATATATAAATTCCATGGAAACAAATATATATATAAATAAATAAAACAATATATAAGTTATTTAGTAAATTTAGTTTTTTTTAAATAATAATAATTTTCAGTTTTAAGCTAAAAAAAATTACCAATAATAAAAATAATTAGTAAATAAATAATTTATATAATATATAATTTCCAAGTGATATATACAATAGTAGTTATACTACTAGTAATTTAATTTAATAAAAAATTAAATTAATAAAATCAATATATATATATTGTATAAAACATTACAATACTATACATATWGTAATTCAATTATTATAATTCAAAATTATAAATGTTTAAAATTTAATTTCATAAATTAGATTAAATAATTGYTAATTTATTAATCAAAAAATTTAAATTTTATTTTTTTAGATTTAATGTTTACAGATATCATTATTATATAAATATTTTAAAACTTTTATAACAATGTTATATTTGCTAAAAAGTATATAAATAATAATAAAATATTAAAAACATAATAGTTATKTTAATTAGTTTTTAAATGATAACATTAATGCTAAATAAACTTTGTTTTTTACTAAATCAAAAAAAAATAAATATTATTTTAATCAAAATAATAATTTAAWTTWTGCATAAAAATTGATATGAAATAAAAAAAATTTTTAATCTATTAAAACTGTAAWATAAATCAAAGTTTCAATAAATTTTTGATTTATTTTTTAACAAAAATTTACTATTGAATAGAAAAAGCATTGCATCTATTTATGTATATTAATAAAAATGCATTATTTTTAAAAAATAATTATTATTATCTTATTATTAATTTTTTTTAGCAAACTATTATTTTCATATAACAATATATCAATATATATATATATAGTTATATTTACATAACAACATAAATAATTAATATATATATATATATATATATTTAAAAATWAACTATATCAATTATTATTTAATAATAATTATCATATTATTAATTTTTTTATATAAAACAATATTTTAATATATATATATATAGTTATATTTACACAACAACATAAATAATTAAAATATAAATATTAAAAAAAATAAACTATTAATATATMAATTATTATTTAATAATAATTATYTATTAATATCTATTTATATATMTTAATCTAATAATAACTATTTTTATTTTTATAAAATAAAAACAATATATCAATATATAAATTTATATTTACATAACAACATAAATTATTTTATATAAAAAAAAATTTTTGAAATTTTTTTTWAAAATTATTTTTGAAATTTTTTTTTAAAATTATTTTTTCCAGAGAAAGAGAGAAATGAATTAATCTATACATCGAGGGCTGAACCAAGTTTGGCAACCCTTGAAAAAATGGCCCAAAATATTGAATGCGTGCCTTTTATTATCGGAAATCTGGTCAAACAATTGCCGATATTTATCGGTATTACCGAAAAACTAAACGACGCCAACAAACTGCACAAACCATTGGCCAATCTATTGTATATACTATTTAAGGTAAGATTTTTTTTAATTATTAAAAAAATATTTATTATATTTAATTAATTAGTTATTTTAAAAATATATTTTTTTWAAAAAAAAAGTGTAAAACATTTTTACAATTATTAGTAATAGAAATTGCATACTTAAAAATTTTAGTTGCAATTTGTAATAATAATTGTAAAATAATAATATTATTATTTTTTGAATGTTTAATTGTAAAATTAAAATTTTATTAGATTTATTTTTTTTGTTGATATTTATTTGATTTGTTTAATACTAACTATTATAATATATTATAATATTATAGTATATTTAATATATAGTATAMTAAAAATAAWTGTCTATTTATTTTCTATGAATCAATTATTAGTTTTTTGTTGTTTAGTTAATTTAATTTATAATAAAATTTTTTAAATTTTGTTGAGACTTTAAAAAATTAATTAAATTTATATACATTATATTTTAGTTAGCATTTAATTAACTATATAACATATTATTTATTTATTATAATAATAATAACTACATTTAGTAAATAATRTTAACAAAAACAAGCGTCATCGTTTTGAAACTAGTTTTTTAAATAAAAATAAATTTATAATAAATATATTTATATAATAGTTTATAATTTACAGTTTAATAACAAMATTTTTTGTAATTTTTAATAAATATTAAATTTAGATAAAAAAAAAGTTAATTCATATTTTTTACTAATAGTTTTATTRTTAAATTTAAAATTATATTTACAAAAAAAATATAAATAAGTTTTTTAATGATAATCTAAATAATACAGAAAATAAATTAATATAAAATAAAATTTTTGTATTTTTTTATAATTATTAATTAAAAGTATTTAATAAGTATCTAATTTATAAAATAATATGTAATAATATTAAATATTGTTAATTACTAYAATTATTGTTTATTATATAATTTAGATATTTTAAATTTTATTCAAAAAAATCAAATTGATCATTTGTCTAAAAGGTTTAGTATTTTTAAAAATATAAATATATTTACAAATTATATATAATTTTTATTACAGTCTAATATTAAAATTAAAATTAAATATATTTTTAAATAAATAAGTAAACATTTTTTTAAATATTTTTAATTCATCGTAGGATACAAACCTAAATAATTTATATTTAATATTAATATCAATATATATTATTTTATTAATAATTTTTAGATACAGTTATCATAATTTACTATACATAAAATATAAAAATAAATACTTATTAATTATTTTTTTAAAATATTAAAATTAAATATAATAGATTTGTATTTTTTTTAAAATTATTATTTTTATATATTTTACAAAATTATTAATTAAATTAGCATTTTATTAGATAAATTTAATTTTTTATTAAAWTGTTTTTACCAATTGTCTAACAAATATCTAAGTGTAAGTTTAATATACTTAAAATGATTAAACAATTAATATTTAATTTATTTTTTGTTGTATTTTTAAATTTAACAAGCTRATTTTTATCGTACTATTCAAAWATTTWTATGTAAAAAAATTWAAWAAAATTATTATAATCTAATAGCTAAATAAAAAAAATTGATTTCAATCTCTAATGTAATATTTATGATTTTATAATATATATATATATATATATATAWATTATACAGTTTAAAATTAACTTAATCAAATTTATAGATACTTTAAAATTATAATATTATTATTATACTTATATTTTTATTATTATTTATATTTTTAGCTAATTTATTAATCGTTGATATTTTTTATAATTTATATAAATTAATTAATATTTGTTTATTTTTATTGAAAATTTTTAATTAAAAACATTTTTTTAATTTAGAGTAATAAATTTTAATTTTTAGTAATCTAATTTAATTTTGTTTACTTATAGACTAATTAATAAATAAATAAAAATATTACTATTTAATAATTTTATTATATTAGATAATAATTATTTATTTATTTTAGTCTWATACTTAAACTGTTTAGTTTTATTTAACCAAAAAATAAATAAATAAAACAATAAGCATTATTAACTAATTAATTATTATTAATTAATATTTTTAGATTAAAAACTTAATTATTTTATTTATTATAAATATTTATTTTTATTATTTTTTAGACAATTATTGAGGACATATGCGGCGATACTGAACGCGATTAYCGAAAATCGCGACACAAAAACTTTTCATTCAACCGATGCCGCAAACTGTTAGCCAATGGCCAACAACTGGTGGCCGACAATCCATCGGCCAAACAGCAGCTAACTGGCCATTTGGCTGGTCTGATGCGWTCGGCTATCGAGTGCCTGAAAGGCGGCCAATCCTTGCAATACACTTCCCTGTTGTTGATCAACAAAATTATTGACACAATGATTGTCTACGAGTTGTCCGGTTTGCCTGTAGTTCAACAATACTGTGATAGTTATCCGATAGAGTTGTCGGGCACTGGTAGTACAGATGCTCATGTAGTAGTCAATGGCAAGTTAGCCGCTCCGTCCACTGCCACCATCACCGGTGGACATAAGCCGTCAATTATTATGCGAAACGATAAGAGATCAGTGATGTCGGCGTCTGTGTCGGTGTCGGCATCGACAGCAACAACAAAGGGAACGGTATTACAATCAAATCAAAGTACAGGTGCTGCTGCTGCCGGTAGTGGTGGTGGTCRTCATCATAATCACCATAAGCTCAGATTGCATAAGAGTTGGTCSAAATGGATAGTCGGACGCCGACATCGGCGACAACAACAACAACAGCAGCAAACATCTGGAGCACCGGTAGATAAAACTACTGATGGCTTATCTAAATCGAAAAAATCAAGTGTTTTGAATCAGTCATCGACAGCAACCACAACGACAACCACAACAACAGGTCAACTGTTAGGACAGTCGACATCAATGTCATCGCCGGCGCCGCCGACGCCGTCGACAACAACATTGTTATCAATACTGGTCGCCGAAGGTATAGATCTGATACTTAATGTACTCAACAATGCCATAACATTACACAAACGGGTGACGGGATCTAAACAGTGCTGTACGCCCAGCCATAGGTAGGTGTTTCCCTCTACACCCCTCCCCTCCCATCACAACAAATACAATACTTTTTTTAAAAATAAATAAATTTATAATTAATATATTTATTAAAGTAATTTAAAAAATAAAAAACTTTAATATTATACTTGTATAGACTTTTCTATAAATCAAAACTTAATTAATTAATTAATTAATT
>NW_026533218.1:220000-227500 GCF_028296485.1 Oppia nitens | reverse complement strand
TGTGTGAGTGTGTGTGTGTGTGTGTGTGTATGAGTGTGTGTGTGTGTGTGTGTGTGTGTGTGTGTAGTGTGTGAGTGTGTGAGTGTGTGAGTGTGTGAGTGTGTGAGTGTGTGTGTGTATGTATGATGAAATATATAAAATTTGAATCGTAATTTATTTGTGAAAATTTTATTTTTAAGTTTTATTTTTTTAATCAGCCAATACCCTGTTGCTAACTATTAAAATATTTTTATTTTTWAAAAAAATTGTTAAAATTAATAAAAAATAAATAAATAAATCTAATTTTTTTATCCATCTTTCTTTCACTGACTAAAAATAAATTATAGAAAAATTTTTAATTAAATTTTTAATTAAAATAAGATTTTTATTACAGTATTTTATTTATAAAAATATCTACAAATTTGATCTTGTTATTTTAGCTATGATTTTATAAATATTTTTTTTAATATATAAGTTATTTTTTTAACATTTTATCAAGCTTAATATCATATATTAATATAATTAGCAAAAAATTTTATTAAATTTTTAAAAAATTAATGATAACTTACTACACACGATATATTATCAATAATTGTTTTGTTTTTTTTTAAATAATTATAAATATTTTATATTAATTAATTTGTTAAGTTATTATATATATATATATGATAGTATAATAGTTTAGTTTGTAATCAAATTGTAAAAATTAAATGATTTTATTTAAATTCTAATATTTAATATTATTATTAGTATTTTATTTTTTTTTAAATAAAAATTTTACATTTTAAAAATTTGTGTGATGTCTATTTTATCTAGAAATATATGATCAAAAAAAACTTAATAATTATAGTTAAAAATGTTTTTTTTTATTACAGTATTTTAAATGTTAATATCCACACATTTATGAATTAAATAATTTATTTATGATTTTTTTTTACTAAATTTTAACTAAAGATAACATAAACTCTATTTGTTTTTTATTTATATTTTCTATTTTCTAAATTTAAATATTTTTAAATAGTTTAGTTTTTTTAAAAAATATTCAATAATATAATTAAAAATATATATATAAATAATTTTTTTTTGTAATTAAAATGTTTTATTATGTATTTATTTATTAACTCTCTCTCTCTCTCTCTCTCTCTCTCTCTCTCTCTCTCTCTCTCTTCATTCAATCAAMAGGTTTTGGTGACACCCGTCTGATAATACAGACATCACTACCGATAACATCGGTAACACTSACAATGGGTCCCAACACTGGTAGCGCCGCCAATACAGGTGCCAAACAATTGCTATCATCATCGGCTGTATCGCCGCAATCATCATTGGCATTGGTYGGCCTGAAAACAACTACTGGTGGCCAACAACCGTACAGCGGCAGTGGTGTCGTCGGCCGAAAATCACTGRTCGATCCGCAGCTACAGCACSTGATGTACGCGACGACGACARCTGCTACCGATAGTAGTCGTGAGAGTACACCCGCCGACTCACCCGTCCATCACCAACACCAACARCAACAACAACAYCAGTCCCGACGGCCGTTTCGTTTTTCTAGTCTACGCCGCAAACGGCTGTCCCGATCGACCGATACGGGTAGTCCACCGCCACAATCGTCRTCGTCGGGACGCGACTCGTTGACCAATACCGCCGCCGYCGCCAATGTTGTTGCTGCTGCTGCTGTCGATGTCGATACACCCGAACGTACCGAAGCCGATATTATGGCCTTTCAGCGTGACATACAAAACYTGCCGCGCGGTGACACMTCACCGGTACCACATTTACCGACTGGTGGTCTCGGCCAGTATGGTTCAAGTATTGCCGCCTATATTAGGGACGCACTGGAACGGTCGGCATTTGGTGGCGGTGGTGGCCAACCTCACGGTGGCGGTAACGGTATGGCCGCCAATAATCTCGGCTACAATAGGCCCCGATCGTGCAGTGTRCCGCGTGTCCATTTCGATAGTCTAGCCGCCACTTCTAGTAGTAATTGTCTACAATTGCCGTCCGCCATGACTGCACAGGCCGTCCAAAAGTTTATGGTGTCGTCATCGACATCACCGCAGCCATTATTGCCGCCGCCGTCGTCATCGCTAATCACACGTAGCGCTACTKCCGAGTGGTCGTCGTCGCCGCCGCAGCCGTCGACAGTGGCCGTCATCGGTAGTAATCAGTCAATGACTACCGGACCCGGTGTCGCCACTCCCGGAGCCAGTATAGGTCCACCGCAACCACTGGCAGCCAATACAGGTATTATAATAATAATTATTATTTTTTATTATTATTTTATTAACTTAATAGTAGTTTTTATCAATTAATTGTTGTTTAAGAATATCTATTTAGTTGTTAATTATAGTAATAATTATTTTTACATTTTTTTTTGATTGAAATTAATTATTTAAGCATATGTTTTATTGATTATAAATTTTGTTTTTTTAATAAATATTTTTTTAATAAATAATAAATAAATAAAAAAAAATAATTTTTTAAATATTAATACACATTTTGATGTCTAAATAGTAATTAATTTTTTACTAGAAATAACTAATTCAAAAAAAAATTATTAATTAATTAACACTATAACTAATAAACAATATTAATAATATTAATAAAAATTTTATTAAAAAAATTAATTATTAGATAATGATTATAATGATAAGATTATTATTATTATTATTATTTTGTATTTTGTATTTTATTTAAATTTAATTGTTTTTTTTGTTGTCAACAATCTCTATAGGTATCAGTCCGTCGGTATCGCCGTCAAAGTTGGCGCCCAAACAGCCRACTGCGGCGGCCAACGAAAGCCCGCACTCGGCTGGCGGTGGTGGCGGCGGCGGTTCATCGGCCACTACATATCGATCGCCGTCTCGATCCGGGTCGCGATCGGGCAGTGCCGGACACGTAGGCATTGGCTGTATCGGCGGCGTCGGCACCGGTGGTATCGACCCGATTATGCCGCACACMCATCGGGCTATACTGAAACTACTGCACGACTGGTGCCGACTGTGTCCGCACGATTTTACCGAAAACAAACTGATTGCCCGCGAAATAAGCGACTTTCTCAACAAGATTTCAATATTGGGTGCACACTATCGATGGTTTGCCGATGAAATACGAGTGTTGGCCGATCTAGAGGTCAGTCAGTTAGTCCAGTGTGTGTGTGTGTGTGTGTGTGTGTGTGTGTGTGTGTGTGTGTGTGTGTGTGTGTGTGTGTGTGTGTGATGTATGTGTGTGTGTATGTGTGTGTGTGTGTGTGTGTGTGTATGTATGTGTGTGTGTGTGTATGTGTGTGTGTATGTATGTGTATGTATGTGTGTGTATGTATGTGTGTGTATATGTATGTATGTATGTGTGTGTATGTATGTGTGTGTATATGTATGTATGTGTGTGTATGTATGTGTTTGTATGTATGTGTGTGTATATGTATGTATGTGTGAGTATGTGTGTGTGTGTGTGTGTGTATGTATGTATGTGTGTGTGTGTGTGTTATAAAACTTAATAATTTTATTTTTTTAAAGTAAACTTTATTTTTTWAAGTAAACTTTATTTTTTWAAGTAAACTTTATTTTTTAAAGTCAAGTTTATTATTATTATTAATATTATGTTACAAACAAACATAAGTGTAATTAAYTGAATGTGTAATTAATAGTAGTTTTAATAATCAATAAAGTAATTATTTTTTATTAAAAAAAAATTATAAAATAAGTKATTGTTWTCATTAGGACACGGATAACATTGATGACAGTCAGGACACGGATCAGGCCATCAATCAGGAGTATCATATGGTAAGTCATATTTTTTAAATAGTTTAACTATAATGTAAAAAAACAAAATTTATTTGCAAATTAGTTATATAATAATTAAGTTTATTACTCATAAAACTAGTAAATATAAACTAAAATTTAATATTAATTTAAAAAATATATATWTTTTTTGTTTTTTTAAAATAATTAATTAATATTATTATTGAATCAATAAAAAAATTTGATAATATCCTGATACTATTAGTGTATTAATATTTAATTAATTAAATTATACAGGTTACTTTTTAAAGTAAATTATAGTTTTATATTATAATTGTTAAATATGCAAATATTTATAATATAMWTGTTTTAAAATTATTTTTTTTTAAAAAAATAATAATTGTTTATTTTGATGAAAATTATTAGTTTAATAAAAAAATTTTTTTAACAATGTGTGCTAGTTTAAATTTATTTTTATAAACCAAATAAATTGGCAACTAATAGATGGCGCATAATATTTTTTATTACAGTATGTATTTATTTGGACAAAATTTTATTATTATTATTATTTGCATTACATATACAGTATATAATAAGATATTTAAAAGTAATATTATTAATACATATAAGTAATATTTTTTTGCAATTTATTTTTAAGTGTACTTTATATACAGTATATAATGTATATATATATATATATTACTATTAATATAAACAGAAAATTCTGTATAAAAAAAATTATAATAATATTCTGTAAATATATTTTGCATAACAATAGTCATCGAAACACTTATTAATGARAGTATTATTATTATGAAAATTTTTATTTTAAAAAGTTATTATTATTATATGTTATGTATAACATAATAATAATAATAATAATAATAATAATGAATATATACAAAAAAAAAATATAATTAGACTATAAATATAATACAAATGAATTTTAATGTTTTTTATAGTTATTTTTAAAGATTATAGCAAAAAAAATTTATAAATATTTTTGATTATTATAATAATTTGTGTGAATTATAATACAATTATTTACTTTTAAAAAAACAAGATATTTTTTAGCAATTGTTTTTTTTATTGTTACCATTACTATACTATAAGCTAAACTAAAAGCTTAATTGAAAAAAATAAATAGACAAATAAAACGTATTGAAAAATAAAACAAACAAAAAAATCTTATATATATTTATGTTGAATAAAGATATAGTTTGAATATATAATACAATATATACAGTATATATATATATATATATCATCAAACTTGTATATATATATATATATATATCATCAAACTTGTATATATATATATATATATATATAACATACAAAAATACTAGTAATTGTATGCATAGTAATCAGTGTTGGCAAAAAAGAGAAATTTATAAAATAATAGAGAAATTTCTAGAAAGTTTCTAAAAGAAATTTCTATCTATGGGATCCCCATGGTTAATTTTGTTATCTCGATATTTGCTATCATATAACAATACATTTAATATTATTATTATTATTTTAATTATTAATTAAAATAAAAAATTAATTAATTAAACTATATTAAACTATGATTTATATAATAAAATGAATAAAATTTTTAAAAAACTGATTTTTATTAAATAATTATAATTATTTTATATATAGGTATCCCATTTTGTATAGTACTATACTATAATGTATGATATTTTATGTATAGTATTATATGTTATTAAAATATTAGAACTATAGATATATATATATATATATAGAAATTTATTCATGAGAAAGTTTCTAGAAACTTTCTCATGGAAATTTATTAGAAACTTTCTATTTGCCCATCTCTAATAGTAATACACAATAATATATAATRTATTTTTTTTGAATACTWWTTTTGTATTGTATTTGAAAAAAACTAAATTAAATCTAATCTAAAAATAATTTTCAAATTTAAAGTTTGTTTGTTATCTAATTTGTTAGTTTTTTTTAGATTTTACTTTAAARGTTTAAAGRTTTTAGTGTAGACCCATGTATTTTATAATAACAATAACAAAAGGGGTAAAAATATATTTTTTAAATATATATATAAATATAGTATATAATAATTATGTTAACTATAAATATATTATTATTGTTATTATAAATTATACTCACATATATGTGTGAATGTWTTGGTTGTATAAYATATATGTAATATATTGTAATTTATATCAATAGATAGATAKATATATTATATATATATATATTGTATATATATATATATACATATATATTGTGTATATATATATAGTACTGTAAATACTGTATGTAATTTCAATGGCATTTACAAAATGTGTGTTTATTTTGTTGTTATTTTAAAAAATGATTGAATAAATATAATTATAATTTATATACAGTATATATACTGTATATRTATATGTATTTGCTATAATATAATTTAATTTGAATAGAAATCTTCAATATATTAGAGTATTTATTGTTTATATATAATATATAACTGTTTTTTGTGTGTGTTTTTTATTTATTAATTGAATTGAATTGAATTTTTTTTACTATTTTCAATAAACAAATATTTAGATAATAAAATATAATTTTTTAAAAGCTTTTATTTTCAAAAAATAWTTTTTTGTTGATATACTATAACTATATCCTTATCTTTRTTTTTTGTATTTAAAAAATATTATTTATTTATTTTTTTYAMTAATAATTGGATATTTWAAATWTTTTRAAAWTTAGTTATTATTATTATTATTCAATTATTTCMAGTTATCATTTGGATKTATAATATATATACTAAACTATACTGTTTTTGATAATAATAATAATAATAATAATAATACTTATAAATAGTTTTTTTAAATGAAAACATGTTGTTTATTGATGTTATATAACTACTTATATTAATACTTATATAAAGTACTGTATGCTAACAACAACAACAACATTAGATAATCATAAATATTATATACATATATATATATATATAACATATTTAACATATATATATATATTATAATTARTATAATCTAGTGTTTAGTATATATATATATATATAGATTTATATATCGAAATAAAGCTATAAAAGTGATGATTTTGTTGTCTATATATTTAACAAAAAAATAAATAWATATATATTTGAGAARTAAGTGTTTTATATATATATATATATATATATATATATATATATATATATAGTTATTATATACACACAAAAAATGACAATTTAATAGAGTGTTTGTTAGAAATTTGATTTTCTTAAAAGCATTTCATGTATACTATAGTGTTATCTATATATAWATATATATTATACGAAAATAATAAAAATAAAGTAAAATAAAAAATWTATTATTTACCATAAGTAATATATTGAATATAAATATATTAGTATATRATATATATATATATATTTTACACAAAAACATATATATATATATATATATCATTTTTTTTAAAAAAARTTATATCATTTTAAAATCATAATAAACTTGTAAACAATTTTTTTTGTTGTTTTTGTTGGTTGTGTTGATGTGTTTGTGTTATTATTATTATAAATATTTATGAAAATAAATTACTTAAATTTTTTTGAAAGAAAAAACAAAACTAATATTCAAATGAGATTTTTCTATTAAATTGTTTTATTTWTTTTTGTGAAAATAAAAAGATTTTGTTTTTTTAWWAGTTTATTYTATAAAATAAAATTATTTTTAGTAATTATTTTTTTTSTTGCTTTTATTATAWAAGTTATTATTATAATTACAAYTTAGTAATAATAGTATTATAGTAGTAATACAAACATTAA
>NW_026533218.1:175000-217500 GCF_028296485.1 Oppia nitens | reverse complement strand
ATATATATATATAAAGTAKTAATTATATAAACATTWTRTRGAATATTTCAATAGTATATTCAAACAATTTTTTACCAATAATTYTTTAAAAAAATTATTTTCCAATAAAAAAAMAAAGTATCAAGCTAAAWCTATAGTATATTTTATAAAATTATTTAATTAAAAAAATTATACTATAATTTTTTTCAAATATATTTTATTTTTTATTTTTACAAAATACATAACTGTAAAGTTTTACAYTAAATATACTAATAATTTAATTATTTGTTTAATTAATATTAATTAGTAAAAGATAAAGTCCTAATTATTATTTATTAATTAAATTTATTTTGTTAGTAATTATTATTATTTTTTTTAATTATYGRTTTTTATTTTGTTAAGTAATTTTTTTAAAATAGYTGTTTTTAAATTATAATTGTTTAAATAAATTTGAWAAAATTATGATATCTTAATTTAATTAAATTTAATTTATAAAATAATTTTTAAAAATATTTATTGAATAATGATATTTAATATATTTATATATACTATATATATATATATATATATATATKAATGTTATTTTTTGTGACAATTTATGTTAATTTGTAAAAAATGATTAATTTATTAAATTATTTAGATTTTTATATAATATTCAAATTCATGACTAATATGATATTAATTTTCTATATATATATATATATATATATATATATATAGTATTTATTCAAACATWTAARYAWATTGTATTAATTYATAGTTTAGACGAGATTATTAAAAATATATTTATCATTTATATTAACAWTATATATATATATATAATAATAATAATAATAATAATAATTTATATGTGCCGTGAAATTAATAATTTTTTTTGTTTGTAYTTATTTTATTATAGCATCCAATAAATGTATGCATGTATATATCATTAGTATCATCATATAATAATTTATATGATTATTATTATTATATGTAAAAATATGACATCAATTTTTTTATATATATTGTTATTGTCATTATTATTATTGCTTAGATTTATGATTGTTAAACAATATTATAAGTGTGATACAGTATATACCTAATAGTGTAATAATAATAATAATAATATAGTAATAAATGGTATGTATATATCTAATATAATTATATATAATATATTTAGATATATATATATACAGCATATATGATTGTCAGACAGCAATAAAAAATAATAATAATTTTTTATGTGTGGTATAACACACACACACAYACAYAAAATAATATATATTAATAATAATATTTATATAAAATTTATCACAAAAAAAATTGATATACATATTGAGTYAGTYAGTCATTTAGTCAGTTAGATGTTGAGGACAAGGAGGAGGCAAATGAGTCGGTGCTTAATAATAATAATAATAATAATAATATTTTTTTTGAGTGAGAAAAACGCAAACTCCCGGAGCTATCTATTGAATATATATAGTTCAGTCAACATATAGACATCGATGATAACAATAATAATAATAATATCAACTAAAAAAATATCGGTTATTGCGAGATCAGACCTTAAGATATATATATATATATATATAACTTATATATATATATATATATATATATATATATATATTATGTGTGTTTTTCTATACTAACAATTGGATAAAAATATATTATATATATATATATATATATATATATTCAATAGTTTATATATATTTCAAGTCATATCATAAGAGATAGAGATCTTAAAATACATTATTTAGTAGTATATTATTATTATTATTATATATATATAAATAATATTAATATAAAAATAAAGAGTTATATATAWATCTATATATTGTTTTTTTTCATTCAACAACAATAACAACAATAAAACTACTAAAAAAATAAATCTTTTATTTTGTGTGTATTTAAGTTTTTTTTAAAAAAAAGATTTTATTTTTATTAAATCTTTTGTTCAAATTTAATATATTTATAWCTAATAATGAATCATATATTTATTAATAAATAAAAGAAAAAATAGTTATTTTTAAAGTTTTTTTCAATAAAAAAAATCTATTATTAATATATAATAAGTAATATTTTACTAATCTTTGTAAGTTATTTTGTAATAAACAAATTAATAAACATTAATTTAATATATATATATATAATAYTTATTATTTATTTATTTTTGTTAAAAAAATTGGATTATTATATAATACATATTTTAATAATTGGTAAGAGATTTTTTTAATATAATTTTTTTAATAAATAATTTTATTAATAATATTGTATAATTTTAAATAATKATTATATAATATAMAAATAATTAATTTWATYATAATAAATAATACAAATATATTTAATTTTAATATATATTTAGTTAATCTATAAATTAATTGTATGTATAATATATGATTTTTTTAAAATCTGTTTAATCATTAWTATATAATAAAAATACTAATAAAAGWTAYATAAATTGTTTAGACATAAACTATTAGATTATATTTTATATGTCTATTCTCTATATTATATATATATACTATATATACTATATATATCTGATGATAGACTGTATATASTTATGTATAAATTATATCTATATATATATATATATATATATATATTAATAATAAATATCTATATATGTCATCAATTTTTATTTATCACATATTATGCAACTTAATAAATGTTAAATATTATTGGAAATGTCAAATATTTTACTAAATATATATATATATATATAACTATTTATATATATATATAACTAAATATTGTTTATCACTAGAGTATATACAGTCTATATCTATATATATATATATATAAATATTTTTTTATCATCAATAAAATATAGGCAGCAATTTAGTTAATTAGATTTCCATCAATTTTATCTTATTTTTTTCAATACATTTTTATTACTTATATTATTTTATTATTATTATTATTATTATTATTATTATTATTATTATTATTATTATTATTATTATTCTATGTATTTATATATAAATTGCGAGAATATTTTCAGCGTATCTGACGCTAAAAAATTGCAAAAATTCTTGAGCTATGACTTGAAAAAAAATTAATATCACTTTTGATATTAACTTTAATATATATATATATATATATAATATTAATTTATTTTATATACATATATATATATATGATATATATACAGTATATATGTTTTATATTATTATTATTATTGAGACCATACATACCATATATATATAKTGTKTTTTGTTAACTATTTTTTTATATATATATTTTGGATGTTTTTATTATTTRTTTTTAATATACAATAAAACATATAATTGCTTGAATGTTATTATTTTTATATATATAATKATATATATATATATTTATATTTTTTATGTTTATGTCTATTGGTATCTTAAAATAATATCTTAAAACAACAAAATACAAAGTAATTATCAAAATAATAATAATATTATTATTTTTTGTATAAATAAATTCAGTAAAACATAATTTTTTTTTAAATTTTATAAATAATGAAAATTTTGTTGCAATAAAAATATTATTTAATAAGTATTTATGAGAAAAAAAYAATAATAATTAAATAATAAATTTTTTAGCAAATAATTTTAATTAACATATAATAAAATAGTTAAAAATAATTTGTTGAAATATTTTCCAAAAAAATWGATWTATTTTTCAGTGTTAAAAAATAAATAAATAAAATCACTATATATTTTTTTATATACAATATAAATTGATAAAAATAATATATATATATATATATTATTGTGTTATACAGTACAGTATATATATATATACTGTATATTTTGACACAAAATAATTACCTTTAAAAAAATCAATTGTCAGGAAACATGTTGTCGTCAATTTTATTGTCAAATAATAGCTAATAATATACACTGTATATTCAATATACAGTATTTACTATACAATATATATATATATAATTTGTATTTTATTTGAAACTATTTGTAWTWCTAAACTCTAGWTAAAATACTGTATATATAATAATAATAATTAGAAAATTTTRTAATATATTGTTTTTTATAKAGCTATTTTATATGTKTTTAATTTATAAACTGTTTATACATATATATAAATATTTTTTCTCTAAAATTAATTAGTATTTTTTAATGTCTGACATTTATAATTATTATAATTATTTTTTATATATATTGTTTTTATTTATATGTCTAGTCATATGATTAAATATGTCTAAATTTTAAATAACAAAAAWATAAATAGTTTACTAATTTAATGATTCAATTTATTTAAATATATTTAAACTAAATATATTTAAAATATTTATTTAATATGTTTTTAATATAAATAAGTATTTAATGTCTGGGCTATTGTTTTATTTATTTAAAAAAAAAATTATATATTAATTTTTTTCTAGTATTTTATTTTTATTAATATAATACMAACAATGAGAAAACAAATCTAAAAATTTAATTTTTGTTTTGTATATATACTAGTATATATATATATAGTAGGATTATAATAAATATTTAATCATTTACAACAACAACAATAATAAAATAAAAACAAAATAATAATTATTAATAAATTATTTAATGAGATAAATGTTATGTCATTATAGAGAGATATATATATATATATATATATATAATATATTAAAGATAAGTCTGTAAGTGATTTGCAAACCGCTTATTGCAAACTAACCAATGGTTTAATACAAGAATATTCTGTGTGTGTGTATATATATACAGAATATTCCTGTATTTTTATTTTTATATTACATATATATATATATAACTACTGTATATATATATATATATGTGATCAGGTGGTCATTAAATACATATAAGGTATAAGTATTTAATGGTTTTTATGGTTTTGTCAGCAAATCATTGATAAATAATAATAATAATAATATGAAAAATAAAATAATAATATTATCAATAATTTTATGAATTTTTTTAAAAAAAATCATAGTTGTTTATCTAATATTTATTATTATAATATTAACWTTATATATATATAATATATTGTGTGTAACTTAATAATAATAATAATAATAATAATAATATTTTTCAAAATCTGTGTATATATTGAGTGAATATACATTACATTACATAAAAATAATAACAATAATAATATGCAAATATATGATATAAATATTATTATTATTTAATAATTTTTATTGATATAAAAATTTATATAAGATTTATTATTATTATTATTATTTAATGTACTTAAATACATATTTGTTTATTACAAACAAATAATCATAAAAATMAAAAATAATAAAAATAGTTAGTATAACAACTCTATTAGTGTATAAATGTTTTTATGTAATTCAATGTTATTTTTTTCAATAAACTATTTAATTATATTAGTATTTTTGTATTTATTTTAGTGATGAAAAATATATATACGTAAATCTACAATGTTTTACATTAGCATTGAATTTTTGAAGGAGAAAATTATTTATTTAAAATTTGCATAGTTTTTAGTAAAATATAATTTATATATCAATAGTATATACAGTATAACTACTTGTATTATAAACTCATTATTTATTTTCTCTTTTTT
Organism: Oppia nitens; assembly: GCF_028296485.1. Taxonomy (NCBI): domain Eukaryota; kingdom Metazoa; phylum Arthropoda; class Arachnida; order Sarcoptiformes; family Oppiidae; genus Oppia; species Oppia nitens. The sequence continues at coordinate 212,004 of NW_026533218.1, read as the reverse complement.
TATATACAGTATATTATATATAAATTACTTTATATATATATATATTGTTATATATTGTTAACATTATTATTASTATTATTTGTTGAATGATTATTTGAAAAAAGTTTATATATATATATATATATATATATATATATATATATATAATACTGTACTTATTGTATAATATATTATACTGTATTACAGGGGTATGCAATATATATATATATATATATATATATATATATATATATTATATACTTACTATTACTTTATATTTACTTATATAAATAACAAAACAAAACAAAATTTTGTATTTTATATAAAATACAATTTCATAATAGACTTATTATATATGTTAAAGATTATTATGATTATAATACAGTATTATATTTTATCAAAAAAATAAAATAAAATAAAAATAAATTATTTTATCTTAATTGTAAAATTATTTTACTATATTTATTATATACTAATACTTTATTGTAATAATAATAATATTATTTTTATTATTTGGGTGTAAATATTTAGATTTAAATTATTGATTATGTCAAAAACATTTTTTAAAAATAAGTAAAATATTATATATATATWTTAAATATATATAAAATTGTATTAATTTTCTAGACAATAATAATAATATATTATTATATACAGTATATACTGAATTATATTTGCATAATTATTATGTGTGTAAATATTTATTATTATTATTATTATTATTATTATTATTATTATTATTATTATTATTATTATTATTATTATTATTATTATTATTATTATTATTATTATTATTATTATTATTATTATTATTATTATGAAAACTTACAAAATTTAGATGACAGTAGTTTTTTTTAAAAATAAAAATATTTTAAACATTGATAATATATTTTTCGGAATAATATTTATAATATTTATACATAAATATATATATATATATATATGTTATGTATTTATTTAATAAAATATTATGTTTATTGTGTGTGACGTTTAACATTTAGTGACATAACATAATATTTTTAAAATTTTTATTTATTATTTAATTTTTTTTATTTTTGTAACACATTTTTCAACAAATATAATATTGAAAAATAGATATTTGAATTTACTTTATTTATGTTATTGAAATTTAAATATTATTTTTATTTATTATAATTATTATTATTACTGTTTTCATTCAGATAAATATTTTTTGACAAAATAATTTTTTAATTTTATCTATATATATATATATATATATATGCATAAACAMTGTATAATTTGTTAGCGATGCTAAAACTACTACAATATGTATAATTATAATAAATATAAGTGTTTAATATATATATATATAGACTATAATTTAGTATATTTATCTATATATTTGATATAATAATTATAATAAAAGCATCGGTTACTACATTAGTATAGAAATAATGCCCAATGGCTATAATTTTGATTGCATTTATGTATGTATGTGTGTATGTATGTGTGTGTATATATGTATGTATGTGTGTATGTATGTGTGTGTATATATGTATATATATGTGTGTGTATGTATGTATGTATGTGTATGTATGTATGTATGTATGTATGTATGTGTGTATGTATGTTTGTATGTATGTGTATGTATGTATGTATGTATGTATGTGTATGTATGTATGTATGTATGTATGTGTATGTATGTGTATGTATGTATGTATGTGTGTATGTATGTATGTATGTGTGTATATATGTATGTATGTGTAAGTAATTATGTGTTATATATGCATGATGTTACAAATTAATAGTGAAAATTATAATAATTAACATATGTCAAAAATTGCTGCAGATTTTTTTTTGAATAATAAATTTATATGTTTGATAAAAATTTTAACATTAAAAAACAAAATTATAATAATAAAAAAATCTAAAACAGTATTTTTTGTTGGTTAAAATGCATTAATACTGTATATTAGATAATATATAAATAGTTTTATTTTAAAAAACTTTTTTTTTGTCTTTTAAATATATATATATATATATATTTATAATGCATTTTGTTGTATGCTTTTAGTCATTTCCTATACGTAACAAACAGTATATAAATTATATAATATTATATATATATATACTGTATATATAWATATATATATATATATATATATATATAAATTTAGTAATACATTGACATCACTTGTAGTGATTCACTACTTTATTTTATTGGTAAAAATAATGTTAAAAACTTTATACATAGTATTTTGTATTTTTATATATTTATTTTAATACTATTTAATATATATATATATAATATAGATATAATATAWTACATATATATRTATATATTATGTATATTTTAAATATTAARTATAAAATCCTTAATGCAATTAWTAAGTCTTATTTATAGTTAGATTATTTAATAATTTTAAATTTTTCATATTTAATAAAATATAAAAATCATAGTATAATTATTATTATTATMAATTTKGATTAATTATAAACAWAACAATAATTATAAACAATTGWKTTTATTTGTTTGAAAAATAATTAGTTGATTCAATTAAATTTTAATAAATATTTATTATTATTTATTTATGCTTAAAATGTTATTTAAGCTAAATATATTAATTAACAATTAGTTTACAATTAAATTTAGTAATTAAATATTTAAAACTAAAAATTTTAATAAAAATTATAACATCTAAATATTTTGTTAWTTTTAGTTTTTTAATTAAWTTCATRMATATTATGTTTAATTTTTCWAAAATATTAAAATAAGGGATTTGAATATATTTTTTAAAAAAATTATTTGTTGTTTTTAAWTAGATAATTATTAATTTTAAAATCAAAAAAATATYTTTTATTAGTACAAAAATATAATATTTTATATTATTTATAATACTTTTATGTATAAAATATYTACAKTTTGTAAAAAACATTGGCTATTGATTAAAAAAAATGTTTAATCTGAATTTAGATTAATTATAAAATAATAATACTATTGTATAAATTTTTTTTAAAAATTACATTAGTTAGTTTTATTATTATTATATTTGATCCAATATTCAAAAAATACAATATCTATATTATAATATATTATATAAAATAAGAAAAATTTCTTATATTATAATAATAGTGTAATAATAATACTATTACTGATTTAAAATTTTTATAATATAKATATATATATATTGTATATACTGTATCAGTAATGCTATTTTATGATAAAATGCTTATATATATTTTCATACTACTCATAYATATATATATATATATWWTACTACATATTTTCAGAGACAAAATAAAAWATAAAAAAAAAAATGATTCAAAAAAAATAAAACTAATAATTTATGTTGAATTGGTTGCAGAATATTCTTGCACTAGATTTTTATTATACGATTTATTTTATTTTATATATACTGTATTATATTATATATATATATATATATATATATATATATATTAATAAAAATTTTTATATATGTAGTTATCCWCCAATAGATTCCTCAAATAAAGTTATTCACATAATAATAATTACATTTTTTAATACATATATAATACATATACTCTATATACTGTATATACTGTATATATTGTATTATATATTATATTTTTGAATAGCATATATATATATATATATATATGAAAAATAATTGAGTATTTTATTATTATTATTATTACTGAAAGTAAATTAGTTTTATAAAATATAATATCTGTATATAATATATATAGATTTATACAGTAGTTTAATAATACTAATAATTATTTTTTTTAGATTTTATTTTATTTGGATGACTTGTTTTAGTATATAATATATTATTGTTTAGTCTAACATTGAATTTWGTATTATAATTGTATGATTTTTTTAAACATGTTTTTTTTTGTAGTAATATATTAGATATGAATTTGTATTATTATTATTATTATAATACTATTGTTTTATTTATTAATTTATTGTTTTATGACAAATAGTTTTATATATATATATATATATATAAATTTTGTGTTTGTGTGTGTGTTTATTTAATTAATTATTAATATTATAAATTACAATAAATATTTAAACTAATTATTGTTGATATAATTATATGAATTTATACTAATTTTTTTATAATAATAAAAAGTGCTTATATTATTCAATTAAATTTTTARTATAATATTATTAATATATATATATATAGTATAGTATATTATTGTTATTTTAGTTATAAATTTATTTATTTTGCATTATGTGTAATATTTATCAAATTCATYAATTATTATTATTATTACAAAAAGTTAATTATWTATTTTAAATATATTATTATTATTATTATACAATATGTTTGCATAAACTATAAAATATTAGTCATTTATTTAATATATTTATAAATGTTGTTAAATTAAGTAATTATTAGTAAATATTTTAAAATTATCATAAATTTATAATAAATATATAGATTTTTTAAATTTTTTATTATTTTTAATATTTATTTGAWAKTAACAGTTWTTTTCTAGTAAATATCATAATTTTATTTTTATAATTATTTGTTTTTTTTGTGTGTAATTTATAATTATACTGTTATTGTTTGAATTTACACTAATTTATTAWATATATAATTTATATTATTTAATTTAATCGTAATAATTAACAATTATTTTAATTATAATTTTTTTTATCTGTATTAATAAATTATTATTTTTATCTATTATTATAATTATAACTATWATWTTTTTTAATTAAAATATATTATTATGTTTGCATTTAATAAAAAAACTGTAAAATACTACTATTAGTTAACTTGATAATATATTAATCTTAATTATTAAAATATAATTAATTACTAATTTACATTTATAATATTGATTTATCAATAAAATAAATCAATAAATATAAACTATAACTTTTAACAAATTTAACATGTTAATTGTTACATGTTAATTTGAAACAACAACAAAATTTTTATTTTATTATAATTCAATTAAATTAATTAAATATCATAAATAATTTTTAGTAATATAATCTAATTTGTTTTTGTTGTAAATTTCAAAAAAAAAATTTTTTTACATAATATTGTTATAATTTTTTTTTAATTAATATGAAAAACTATGAAAATTTTAATTAATTTTAATTTTATTAATTTTATTAATTTTAATTTAAATAAAAAAATTGATCTAGCTACAACAATTGGTGGTCACTGGCCAATTGCCATGCTCAAAAGATGAGGCATCAGTATTGGCCGGCATTCAATTGAGAATAGAGGAGACGTGGCCTCAATCGAGGACAGGTAGTCATCAGCAYCARCAKCWSCATCAGTATCATTATAATCAACCGTCACCACAACACAGTCATAMTATTAATAATAATAATAATAATAATACAAACCCATTGACTACTATTACTACTACTAATACTACTACTACTACTGGTAGCGAAAAGTTGCGCCCAATTTGTGAAGATGTTAAGGTATGTATAATAATAATAATAATAATTATTATTATTATTACTATTAGTATTATTATTATTAGTATTATTATTACTATTATTATTATTATTATTATTACTATTATTATTACTATTATTATTATTATAATTATTACTATTACTATTAGTATTAGTATTATTGCTATATTATTTTTACTATTATTATTGTGTTTAAATAATAATATATGTGTTTACAAACTATTTTATGGTATATATATATATATATATATTATAGTAGCGGATACTTATAAACAGTTTATTATTTACACTTGTATTTAGRGGTTATTTTTTTAATAATAATAATGTTTAATACTTTATATATATGATATATATATGTTGTATGTTATGAAAGTTTTTTTGTTGTTTGTATTRTTATTATTATTATTATTATTGAGAGGATATGATATACCCTTTAATATATTACTATAGAKTATTTACAGTATATTTAAGTAGTAATTTCCTAACGTTATGTATACAATATATATATATTGTAATGTATATATATATATGTAATGTATATATATATATTGTAATGTATATATATATATATATATATATATATATATATGTTATATTTATTCTATATTATTATTATTATAGAAAAATTCCGAGAAAWTTTCCAACAAATAATTTGTTTGTTTAATGAATTAATTAGATTTTTTTTAWAAAAATTAATTAATTATATTCTTATCATTTATTTATTTTTTAAGTTAAAAAGTTATTTTTTCATTGAATTTAAATACTATTAAATAATTAATGGAAATATTACCCCGGGGGTAAAAACTTTCTAATAATAAGTATTTATTTATATTTATATATATATATATTTAAAGTAATATATTATATTTAAAGCTATTTACTAATCTATTTAATCTTTAATCTTCAAGTTGCCTAATATATTAGTATTATATAAATATAGTATAAGTTATATATATATATATATTATTATTGTAAATATATGTCAATATTTACATTCAATATATTTGACTAAATATTTGTTTGGATATATCGATTGATATATAAGTTTGTTATTTAAATCAATATTATATACAGTATATTATATTATTATATATATTAGAAAATATTAGTATTCAATTTATTTATAATATTGATATTGATTTTAATATATATATATATTTAATAGGAAATAATATATTATTATTATTATTATTACATATATAAATTGTCTAGTATCAAATATATATATATATATATATATATATACAAGTATAATGTGGAAAATACATAAATTATTTACTAAATAAAAAACTAAATTTTGATTAAAAAATATATTGTTTTTTATATGTAAATTAAAAAAAATAAAATCTGTATAAACAAAAATAATATATGATATATAATCAATAAATAAATAGTTTATTTTATATAAACAATTGTTTTATAAATACAGTATTATTATTATTATTATTATTATTATTATTAGTACTCTATAGTGAAAATATATTGCAAGTTATAATACAATATAATTACTGTATTGTAAAATTGATTGATAAAATTATTTGTTGACAACATAATATTTTAAATATATATAATAATAATAATATGTAGAGTAGTAATTAATGTACTATACTGTATACTATATATATATATATATATATTAATATTATTATATATATAATATATAATTTACATTGTTTAACTATGCATAAATAGCCGCTTAATTGCTAAATGACCTAGTTAATTAATATATCATGCATAATATACACATTATTTTTAAAAAWAAAAATAATTTTCAAGTGTGTGTACACTGTATTAAATTAACAAATAATATTACTGKTAKTATAATGTTGTTTATACAGTATATATATATATATATATATATATAAGTTAAGTATTAATAATTWAAAATAATTAACAATAACAAGTAAATTTTATTTGTTTATATTAAAAAATAAAAATAATTTTAATTAACTAATTAATTAATTATAAATTTTTATTTTTACTCTAAAAACTTCGAAAATTATTATTATTTTTGTTTTTTTTTTCACTAAAAAAATTAAAAATTTGTTTTTCTAATTGAAATTTTGTTTTTTCGGTTTGATATCTCTTTCTATTTGTTTAAACAAATTAATACAAACAAACAAAAAACATTTATTTTTTTCGTCTATTAATTTGATGTTTGTTTTTCTCACTATTATTATTAGGAAATGTCTCCAATCGAGAGCACCGGTAGATTGACGGCGCAAATGATGACAAAAATGTCGGCAAATAATAGTAATAATAATAATAATAATAATATAGTGTTTGACGAGTTGGACGAGTGTTGTGATGATTATCAACAACAACTAAATGACAATAATAAGGATAGTAATAATGTTGTTGTGGCCGGGGATACAATTAATAGGTGTGTCCAACAACAAGCAATTAGTGGCAAATTTTATCAAAACCTAACCAAACGTACAACCAATCGRYTGTGCCATTGGGTACAAACTAATTGGCCGACAACTACTAATAGAAAACATAGACAACCATCAGGTTCGGGGGGTCAATCATCAGCAGCAGCAGCACAGGTAGCTACTAGTGCTACTACTAGTACAACAGCTACTACTACTACTACTACCAGTAGTACCGGTCCTATTGATCTGAGACAATGTTTGCCGCCAATGTATCACAATTCAAAAAATATGGCCAAAAATATCAAGGTAAATTTACTATATAATTATTTTATATTTAATTTATTAGTAATTAAATTGTGTTTAATTTAATAAAATACAAAAAATTTTATGTTTTTTTGTTGTTATTGAAATATATATATATATATATATATATATTTAAATAATTAGATAAAATATATTGCTATTATTATTAATAATTTGTTATATATATATATATATATTATAGAGTAAATTATAAATTTTAAAGTATATATTTAAAATAAATTAAAATTTACGATTTTATTATGACTAATATCTAAAAGTATATTTTAGTTTTTTTTAAATTTTATATATTAATTGAATATAAATAGTATAATTACAGTTTTTTAAAAAATAATAATAAAATAATTTTTTAAATTACAATTATTGATAATATTATATATATATAACTAATTGCATTTTTATAGTTACTTTATAAATGATATAACTTTCTACTATATATATATATATATATATATATATATATATATATATAGTATATTTATTATTAAATATAAACAATATATATATATATACTAAATATTTAATTAAATTATAATAAATCTTTTACATTTTTTGTGTTTTAGTTTTTATTATGATTTTCTCATAACATTAATTATTTCATATATATTAAGCTATTGTTTTAGGTTTTATTATCTTTAAAAATAAAACTAAAGGGTTGGGCACCAGAAAAAAAWTATATATATATATATATATATAATAATTCAATTAAATAAATATTTTATATCATCAAAAAAAAAATCTTATGTATAATTTATGTTTAAACAAAAACAATAGGGTATTAATTGTACAAATATAGTACAGTATATGTACTGTATATGTATTATTTTTTTTAAGTGTACCACCCAATGAATTTTACTGTACTATGTTTTTTCAAAAWATATATATATATATATATATATATATATATTAATAGGTAATTATATTAAATAATAAAAAAACATGATAATATAAATTATTAAATATAGTAGTAATAATAATAAATAGTGATATAAATATTAGACATCATATATATATCCAGTAAATACCCTACAAATAACTAAATTTGTATTTTAATATTAATTAATATATTTAAATAATTTTAATTATATTATTTAGAAATGATTTTTGTTTGTCTGTAGATAACAATTAGTTTATATTATTATAACTAAATTTTTTTTTTAAATATTATTTATTTTTCCTATAGTTTTTCAACAAAAACAACAAAAATATTTTTAATTAAATATTAAGCTATAATTGTATTGTAAACTATATTAACTATTTTTTATTAAAAAATATGATTAATGAAATGTTAAACATAATAAAATATCATATAATTTAAATTAAATTCAAAAAATATGATAAATAATTAAATAAATTATATTTATGATATTTAATAATTACAGTATAATTAAAAATAATTTTGTATAAAAATTTTTAATCTAACGTTTTAATAGAAAATATTATTATTTATTTTTAAATACTCAATAAAGTTATATTAAAAAAAAGTTATCACTAAATAAACTAAAAACAAACAAATAATTTTAAAAATAATTATCAATAAATATTGTAAATAATAAATACATTGATTTAATAATATAATTAAAAAAAATTAGATATACTTATTATTATTATTTTAAATACTCAATAAAAAGTTATATTAATTAAAAGTTATCACTAAATAATAATAATAAAAAACAAGCAAATTATCAATAAATACTGTAAATAACAAATACATTGATTTTGAATAATTAATATATAAATAGATATACTTATTATTTTAGTTTTATTTTATTATTTTTAGATATACTTATTATATATCAGTTAATTATATATTATAATTGATTAATATTTTTATTATTTATTTATTATTTATTTTTTTTTGTATAATAATATTTATTATTATTATTATTATTTATTTAATTATATTCATTTTCAACTACAGGAGCAAAAACGTAAACTATTTCACAGTCCTGTCTACGAATCGGAACAGCAGCTAAAAAAACTATACATCCAAACGTGTAAACGGTTGCCGGCATACGGTTGCCGACTGTTTCACGTCAAGGAACTCCTACGCGGAAAAACCAATCGTAGGGCTACCCGACTGTTGGGTATATGTCTCGAACGTATAGTACTATTGGACAGTAAGACTCTGCAACCGTCGGCCAAATGTCAGCCAACCAGTCAACTACAACAGTGGCGTACGGGTGGCGGCCGTTCACACGATCGGCTGGTACTGGAGTTTCGCGGTACTAAATGGTCGTTCATAACGCCGTCCCATAGTTCGCTCCGGGCTATCGGTACTGTTTTGTGGGAGATTATGCAGGACTTGGACTCAAGGTTTTTGGACGATATATTGATTACCGATCGGGAACAGCTGGACGATGGTTTGTATTGATTGTGTATATGTTGTTTGTGTGTGTATTTGTATGTGTGTGTGTGTGTATTTGTATGTATGTATGTGTGTGTATGTATTTGTATGTGTGTGTGTGTGTGTATTTGTATGTATGTATGTATGTMTGTATGTATGTMTGTATGTGTGTATGTATGTGTGTGTGTGTGTGTGTGTGTGTGTGTGTGAGAGAGAGAGAGAGAGAGAGAGAGAGAGAGTTTAAGTGAGTAAGTAGTAGTTTATGTACTTTATATATATGTATGAGTGTGAGTGAGTGAGTGAGTGAGTGAGTGAGTGAGTGAGTGAGTGAGTGGAGTGAATGTTTGAGAGAGAGAGAGAGAGAGAGAGAGAGAGAGAGAGAGAGAGAGAAAGAGAGAGTTTAGACAACAAAATGTTAAATTAATTTTTATAATTTGAATAATATTTTTTTATTTTTTTATTTTTGAAAACATTAGTAATTTTACTAAAACATATATTTCAATACACATTACTACTAACTACTGTATTATACATACAATAGTATTACAGTATTACTGTATAATAAAAAAAATAATAAACTTTATATGAATATTATTTTATTATTATTTTTTAATTATAACTAATTATTATAATATGATATAACATTTCCCTTATATTATTATTATTTATTTTAATGTTTTTTTTATAATAATAATAATATTAATAATAAAAACACACTGAGATTATATATATATATATATATTTAATGTACATTATATTTTTATTTATTTATTTTTTTATGTTTGTATTAATGTTTATTTCTTGGAAAATGATAATAAATTTATTATTTATTTATTTTTTATTTTATTTTGTTTGTGATTTAAATGCATAAAACTTTTTTTTTATTATTATTTTTTGTTGTTGTTTTGAATTGTTGTTATATGAATGTCATATATATATATATATATATATATATAATATATTTATTTTTTTAAATATTTAATATTATTGTTAGTACAGTTATATTAGTGTATTATTATTATTATTATTATTAGCAGTGTATGTACTGTTAACACACACACACTCACATGATTTGTACAATTTATACAATGAAATTACATTACATTTCATTATGTTATATATATATATATATAATAAATTTTGATACTATTTAATATAAACAGTATATATATATATAGTTTTATTATTATTATTATTTATTATTAATATACATATCATTTAGTGTACTGATTACTACAGTTACAACATGTCATATACACTGTCATGTAATAGTAAAATATTGGATACGATTTTCATAGATGTTATGGTTTAAATGCCATCATATGTGTGACATATAGTAATTATTTTGTCATACATACCGTCACACACACACACACACACACACACATACATACATACACATACATACACACACACATACACACATACATACATACATACATACACATACATACATACACATACATACACACACACATACACACATACATACATACATACATACATACACACACACATAAACATATAATTTAATAACTACTGTACACTATATATCCATATAACTTATGTTTTTATATACCTTATAAATATACTGTATATATATATATAGTTATATAATTCAAATTGATTTATTATGTATATTTATAATATGCATACCATATATACTGTATATTTGTAATTAAATTATTTAACATTATTATTATTATTATTATTATTATTAAATAGATTGTCGGCGAGCATTCAGACACGGTTTCGGTTACGGTTTGGATAATAAAGTTTTACAATTTAGGGATGAATTGCTTAGATTGGAGTCGTTATTACATTTTCCAGAGGAAGTGGCTCTCAGGCTAACTGATGTTGAATACCAATTATTTTATAGTATAGCTCCCATACATTATATAAGACAAGGTATAGTATAGATATATATATATATATATATAGTTATATATATATATAGATATATAAGTCAATAATAATAATTTTATTATTATAGTTATAGTTGGGGTTTGATTTTATTATATCATATATATAGTATAATAGCATAGCATATATATATATATCAATAATATAAAAAAGAGTTATCAATTATATATATATATATATATTATATTTTTTTGCTGATGACTTGACTATTGACTATATATATATATATAACCGGAGTCATTCAATTCAATAATACTAATAATACTACTGTAAATATATGGTATATAAAAATTGATATATTAAATGATAGAAATAGATATATAGAAATAGATAGCATAGTTAGTATAATATAGAAAACATATATATATATATATATTAATATAATGTATTATTATTTTATTATATATATACTATGTGTGTGTGTCATGTTATGGGAAATATTTGATATATATTAAATATATCTTAATAAATAGTTCAACATATTTGTACCTGATAAAATTTATATAGTAGTTAAAACAAATATTTATTTATTTTTAAATATAGCCAATAGATATAAATATTTTTATATATCATATGTATTAATATCATATTAAATAATTCAATATACTTGTTAATAGTCATATAAAATATATACTCAAATAAAATTAAGTATAAAATATATGATTTAAAACTATTTTATTTAATTATATCGATACTAATGATGAATATATATATATATACTAAACATAAATTTTTTATTTATTTAATATAATATGATTACTAGTATATTTTTGTTATATACTAATATTGAATAATTAAAATTTACAAAATTTGACTTTTATCAAATTTTTAAATATTAATAATATTTAATATCATCATCATTTAAATTTTATAATGATTTATATATATATATATATATATATATATATATATATATTAAATGTCAAATACATTTTCAGTATAATTAATGTAATATTTTCAAAAATAATTTAAACGATTACTTTCAAAATCATATATTTAAATAATATATATATATTTTGAATATTTAAATAAAAATTAATTTTTAATGTATTCAATATATATAACATTTAATTATCTTTAATCTTATTTATAAATAAAATAAACAAAAAATTATTATCAAAAAAAACATTTTAATATAAAGATATTTATTTTTTAAATATATTATTATTATTATAAAAAAATATATTATAAATATTTTTATTATTTATTTTTTTCAGTAACTATTGGCTTAAGTAATCGCGAGTCGTTTAACATTTATAATACCAATCAATCAATACAATCAAACATAGATATGTCAATGACTGTTAAAAAATTGATCGACAGATTTAATGAGGTATTTATTATATAATAATTAATTTTTATAAATAATTAATTTGTATTTTTTTTAAGTATTATTATTATTAATATGTTTGCCTAGATTTTATTTATTTTTTTGTTGCTGTTAATATATTATATAAATTAATTTAATGTATGCAATCATCTAATAAAAAATCAATATTTATTTTTGTATTTTTTTTTTAAAAACTTTACAATCAATATTAAATACATTTTTATATTAATAATTAATAGTAATTACTTATATATATTTATAAAAGTCTATTACTATAATATCAAATCATATAATTTAATTAAATTAAAACTATTAGTATAAATCATAATATTAATAATACTGGTAATTAGTAATAATTATTTTTAAATATATTTTATTATTAATATAATAAATATTTTAAAACTAATTATTACTAATTAGCAGCAATTATTAGTTTTTATTATTATTATTATTTATGATTCAATAGTTTTAAATTAATTAAACTTTTATATATATATATTAGTCATTATTATTAATTATTAATATAAAAATGTATTTAATTTTGATTTACTGTAAAAAGTATAAAAATAAATATTGATTTTATTAAGGGATTGCATACACACACACACACACACACATACATTAAATTAATTTATATAAAATATTAACAGCAAAATAAAAACTAAAATAAAATCTAGGCAAACATATTTATTAAATTTTAATTATAATATTATACACAAAAAAACTAAATAAAAAACTAAAATAATTTTTGTATTTTAATTTTCTATGGTGTGTGTGTTTAGTGTTAAAAATTAATTTTGTATAAAAAAATTAGGCATTTATTTTGTTTCTGTTATTTTATAAAAAATTTTATTTTAGATTAATATATATATATAATTTCAATAATAACATTTTATGTATTAATGTTTAAAAATTAAAATCATAGTAGTGCTGTATTATATTTAATTTTAAAAAAATCACATTTAATAAAATATATAATACAGCACTACTATGATGTTTTTTTTTAAAAAATGTATTTATCCATGTAATGTATTATATAATATAATACTATACTTATATATACTATTATATAATACCTGTATATATATACTGGTATTATACTGTAGTTTATTTATGCAGTATTTATAAGTATATATACTGTATATAAGTTTATGTTATTAGTGTATGAAAATTAATTTAATAATAATTTTATTTTATTTTTTGTGATTATACAATATATATATATAATACTGTATATACTGTATAATATTGAATATATTAAGAAACCTTTTTTTTTATTTTCAACAAAAAATAATAATAATAATAATAATAACTCTATTTAAATAAATCAATAGATTTTGTTTAATACCTTATTTTTTTATATAATAGTTTAATATTATTAATAAAACCTATATATTTACATACATTTATATATACTGTATATATATATATATATATTTTATATTATAGGTCTCTTCATGGGTGACGCATATAATCATATCACAGCCGACACATGAAATGAGGTCTAAAATTGTTATATAATTTTTTTTATTGTTGAATATTATTATTATTATTATTTAATATTATATATTATATTAATATTTTTTGATCTAAATTATCATATTATTGTAATTTATAAGATTATATTATATATAGATAAGAGTAGACAAAAAAATTGATTTTTTTTCACTAGCTTTCAATAGTTTCAAACATCAATATATAAATATATATACTTTATATATATATATATTGCATATCTTATTAATATTAAAATTATTAATATATATATATATATAATATAAATCTTATATAAAATATAATATAATCTTATAACTCACAATAATATGATAATTTAGATTAAAAAATATTAATATAATCATTTATATTTTATAAAAAAATCATTTAATTATTTTTGTGTTTATTTTATTTTAAAAATGTATTTTTAATTTAATTTTATTTTTTTACTTAAATTTGTTTTTTGTTTGTTGAGTAGTGTGTATTTAGTTTTATTTATTTTTTTTTAAAAATTGTTTTACTATTTTTCCCCACCACTCCCTCCCGTCTCTCTACAACGTGTTGATCCCGTTTAAACAGGAAAGCCGTTTTATCGTGTATAATGCGTGTGGCACAATGTTGTTGGAACATGGCCAATTTTAATTCGGCTACCGAAATATTAGCAGGGTTAAAGTAAGTTTTATAATTTAAATTTAAAATTTAAAAAAAAATAAAAATTTTAGTATTTAAAAAAATCTTAAAAATCCTAATAATAATAATTATTATTAGATATATTATAATAATTTTTTTCTAAAAAAATAAATAAATTTAATTTCTATATTTAAGAATAATTATTGTTTTTACATTATATTATAATAATAATAATAATAATAATAATATAAAATATTTCTATATTAAAAAAAATATATACTGTTAATAGCATATGTAATTTTTTATTTATTAAAAATAATATTTTTTTTTAGTATTTTGAAATTATTACATTTTAAAAGTTATTTTAAATAATAATAATACTAATGTTAAATTTGAAATATCGGTAATATATTATTGTAATTGAAAATATAGATTCTGTATATATTATTATTATTATTCAATATAATATAATATATTGAATAATAATAATAATAATATAATATTTTTTTGCAAAATAAATTTGATTTCTTTATATATAATATATATATTAAAAAAAATTAAATTGAATTTTTTAAAATAAGTTTTTTTTTTCATATTTGTATACATTTACAAGTTTAGCAACAACAAAAATTTTAATATATTTTAATATATAATATATATTTTTTTTATTAATGTTGCATGGTACTACAAATAATAATAATAATAATAATAATAATAAAGTACATTACTTCAACATTTTGAGTTATAAATTATATTTTAACTGTGTTTTTATGTATTAGGATTTACTGTATATATTTAGTATATATTATATGTAACTTACTTATCGATCGATATCATATTTTAAAAAATAAAAACATTTTTCCCCTTTTATTTTTTTTGTTGATATATAACTTATAAATTTATATTTGATTATTTCAATAAAATATACACTATATTTTCAAAATTTTATTTGCAATAATATATATATATATATATATTACATGTATTTTATACAAATTTTCCACTGCATTAGTAGTACATTATATATATATATACAGTATATTAAATTTAAACTAAACAAGTATAGCAACTACTATATGTTAAAACATATTTATATTGATATGTATTTTAGCTATAATAACAATAATATATATATATATAATTTTATTTTAAAGATTTATCATTTCAAATAGTATTTTATTTATTTGACATTTAAATACTTATACACAAAAAAATTAAATATAATAGTATTTTCTAAGATTTTTAAAAGCAAAAAATTATTTAAATATCATTATATTTCTACTGTATATAAGTTAAGAAATAAATAATAATAATAATGTAAATATTTATTAAAATATAACATTTTTATTTAATTAAAATATTTTTATTAATTGTTTGGTTTATTTGCGAAAAAATTAAATTATTATTATTTAAATATCATGTTTCTTCTGTATATAAGTCAAGTAAAAAATGTAATAATAATAATAATAATAATTTTTATTTTTTTTGCAAATAAACCAAACAATAACAACAAATTAATAAAAATATTTTAATTAAATAAATTAAGTTTTAAAATTAAGATAATAATAATAATTAATATTATTATTATTATTATTATTATTAAAATATAGCATTTTTATGTCATTAAAATATTTTAATTAATTTGTTGTTATTGTTTGGTTTATTTATGAAAAAATTCAAAATTATTATTATTATTATTTAAATATCATGTTTCTACTGTATATAAGTCAAGTAATAAATGTAATAATAATAATAATAATATAAATAATTAATAAAATATAACATTTTTATTTAATTAAAATATTTTTTTATTAATTGTTTTAATTTATTTGCGAGAAAAAAATCATAATTATTATTTAAATATCATATTTCTATATATATAAAAGTTATAATAAGTTAATAAATATAATAATAATAATAATAATATAAATAATTAATAAAATATAACATTTTTATTTAATTAAAATATTTTTTTATTAATTGTTTTAATTTATTTGCGAGAAAAAAATCATAATTATTATTTAAATATATATATATATAAAAGTTATAATAAGTTAATAAATATAATAATAATAATAATAATATAAATAATTAATAAAATATAACATTTTTATTTAATTAAAATATTTTTTTATTAATTGTTTTAATTTATTTGCGAGAAAAAAATCATAATTATTATTTAAATATCATATTTCTATATATATAAAAGTTATAATAAGTTAATAAATATAATAATAATGTAAATAATTATTAAAAATATAACATTTATTATTTAATTAAAATATTTTTTTTATTAATTTTGTTATTTGTTTTTTTGTTGTTTTGATTTTATCAGATCTGAAAAATTGAAACCATTTTGGCTGTCCATCTGTACAAAAGATCAGCCGGTGCTCAAAGAACGGCTATCCTCAGCCCTGTTATCCATGTCTGGCGAACCATCGGCTGAATACCGATCGGCAGTTACCCGTGCACTGGATATACCCGATTCAAAGGTCATACCGTTTTTCGGTGCCTTTTTAAAGGATCTTAAATGCATTTTACGGGGTATGCCATCGCTGGTAGTATTGCCAGTCGATGACGACGACTACTACTATACAGTGGCCGGTAATGATAGAGCCGGTGCCGGCAGTAATGCACGTAATGTCCAACAAATTAATTTAGATTTTATCGCCGATTTTAATGGTGACGATCACTATATGTAAGTAATTTTTGTTGTTTTTATCAAATAATAGTTTATTATATAAAATATTTAATTTTAATTTTTTTATTATTATTAAATGTTTTTATCTAAAACAAAATACAATTATAACTATTATTTTTAATTAATTAATTAATTGATAATAATGTGATAATTACTAATTAATAATAATTAAATTATTAAATTTATAGTTTATCTAAATTAACTATTAGATAATTTAATTAATTAATTAGTGAAAAAAAATAATTATTATTTATTATTTCATTTTTTAAAAATAATTATTAATTAATTAATTAATTAAACAATTTTTTTTAAAATTAATTTCTATTAAAATTAAATGCTTTTTTGTTTAACAAAATAATTATAAGAAATATAAAGTTATTAACAAACAAACAAAAAATATTATTTTATTTTGTTTATATAAAACATTAATTTTTATTTTTTAATAATTTATGATTAATTAATTAACTAATTAACTAATATATGTAATTACAGTAGTAATTAATATATACTATAATGTGTTTGATTTTTTTGTTGCACTGGTAGGTCCCGGATAGGTGTGGGCGGTATAATCAATATGGAAAAGATGTACAAAACGCACGAAGTATTAGATAATATCCGTGCATTTCATTTGCATCAACAGCGCCGACAACACCAACAACAACAACAACAACTGTTACTAATGATGGACAACAACAACGACACCGTCGGTAAAGACCCGCCGCCGCCGCCAATGGACACATCGATATCGCCAACAAACAGCTATTGTCTCAATCAAATGCTGTACACTTGCGGCGGTGGTATCGCTGGTGACGGACTAACCCATAAGGTTATTGACGGCGACAACAGCAACAACAACGCCCAGGAAGACGACTTGCACTATAAGCTGGATGTCGGCGATACAGCCTATCGGCCGATTCAGCCGCTGGCCAACAGCGGTCACGGTGTCTCATTTGTACCTATTTCTATCGATGGCAGTATTATCGACTTGCATCAGCTACAGGCCATGCATCACGGCCTGACGTGTGTCCACTACGAGGAGGACACTGGCCGATCGGCGGTAGTCTATCTGCAGTTGGAACAGTCAAACGCTACGTTGATCTGGTGTCGGCCGACCTGGTCGACGGCCATACGTACGCAAACCGGTGTTACGCCGCAGGACTATTCGTTGCCGACAAATATCGAGGACACTGTACAGCCGGCTATTGTGGCCAAATACGAGAGCAAAGAGCCGGCCATTCTCGGTCTGGACGAAGGCTACATTGATCTTCAATATGTAAAAGATGTCCGCATCGGGCAGTCGTCGGCCGATCTGACACTGATTGCCCGCCGACACGGTCTGTCCGATTCGGAACTACTTTCGACGACGGCGGCTGCCGACGGTTACAACGGTTCAAACAACAACAATAACTCGTCCGTTAAGCTATTGTTCGGTACCAATCTGTCGGACAATCGATCGGTAGAATTTATATCACCAAAATCGGTGGCCACTGTCTGGTCGGACGGCCTACGGTGTTTGTTTCGGTTACAACAGCAACAAAAACAACTAACCGATCAGCGAATTGTTTGGCTAAAAGACAAATACTTGCAGCTGTACTACGAGGACGCCGTGTGTTCGGGTCCGACACCGGCCGAAGCTATTCGGGTGTTTGGCGGACGCAAGTGGACACTGGATGCTATGGGTGCCGGCTATATGTCGTCGTCGACACCGACGCACACGGATTTGTCATCATCGGCAGCAGCGGCAGCAGTGGCCGGCGCCGCCTCGACTGCCAACAAACACAAAGACTCGGCCAATCGGATAAAGAAGAAAAAATCGTCCGTTAGTTTGACCGCCGCCCGTGACAGCAGTCCCCGCGGCGGCGGCGGCTGCGGTGATCTGGATCCGAGTCCGGCCGGTTCGGCTCACGGGTCGCCGTCGATCAAACAGCGTATCTATAATCTCAAGTTTCAATCGTCGCAGAATCGGCTGCTCCAGAGTTCAGCAGCCGCGGCCACTGCCGCCGCCGCCACTGCCGTCGATAAATCCGATGCCGATTCCCGATCCAACATCGAAACCATTAGCAACGTATCCGGCGGTAGTTCATGCGATGTCCACCAAACGGCTGGCAGTGGCGGCGGCGGCCGATTGACGGCTAACACCGGCAGCGGTCCTACCATTCATACCAATTCGCTGACCCATCACTACAGGGAAAAGTTTTCCACAACATCGACAACACCGACGCCGTCTAAGACCAACCAAACAACAACACATAACGACTCCACGACTACCGGTGCCGGTGTTGACAGTCATTTGCTGACACCATCTAAATTGCCGACAACTAAGACAACGATAACACATTCATCGCAAATGAATTTCTTAGAATTTCAGGAACTGTTTCGTTCGTTTATCATTAGATCCAGACGTGATATCAAAGATATCTTCGAACAGATTGCCACCAAACCGGACATTCATTTGTTTGGCAGCGGTGTCGGTCCAGAAACAGTTGGCGGCGGCGGCGATACATTGACTGCCAGTATTACTACTACTACTACTACTAATACTACCGCTGGCGGCGGTCCTGCAGTAGTCAGTGGACAACAACAACAACAACATCCGAAACTAAGTATCGACTTAACAATGAGTCCGACAATGTCCACAACCAGCGATGTTAGCGGCTATTACTGCGGCGGCGGCGGTAATAATACTAACACTACTACTACTAGTAGTAGTAGTCAACAGCAAATGTTGGGACTGTTGACCCGAAACTCGGCCTACGATCGTACGGATGATTCGTATCAGAAATCGCGTATATTCGATGCTATTGCCGCCGCATCGATAGTGGCCAACAGTTCGGGTATCGATACCTTGAAAACAATGTTGTTGACGGCTACCGATTTCCAAGCGTTCATCCTAACCTATCAGTGCGAATCGGTAACCATCGATGATGTCCGTCAGCTGATCCAGCGTCACGAACCTAATCCGGCGATACGGCGCCGCCGGTGTCTATCGTTTGAAGGTTTTGCCCGCTATCTGATGGATAAAGACAACTATGCCTATACACCGGAGAGGTATACAATCAGCGAACATGATATGAACGAACCGCTGTCCCACTACTATATGGCCTCMAGTCATAACACCTATTTGACTGGCCATCAGCTCAGGGGCGAGTCGTCCGTTGAATTGTACAGTCAGGTTAGTTGACTAGTAAATTGACTTAACTGGGCTTAAAAAGCTTTAATTTAGTTTTTTGTATAAAAAACAAATAGCCCCCCCCACCACCACCACCCATGTAGCTTAATATATACAGTTTATGCCATTTAAAAGTTTAAGCCATTTAAGTAATATTATTGTGTTTTTAAGTTGACAAATATATATATATATTTTTTTAATTATTAAATTATTAATTATTTAACAATTATATTTAGCTATAGTTAAGCTAGGTGAAATTTATTTAGTCATAATTTTAAAAAAAATAAAATAAAATAATAAATAAAATAAGTTTTATATATCTTTTTACTAAAGTTAAAGTATTGTAAGAAAAATAAAATAACTTTTAAAAAAAAATGCACATGTACTTTATATATTGTACAGTTTATGCCATTGAAAAGTTTAAGCCATTTAAGTAATATTATGTAAAATAATTTAGCAAGGTACTTTAAAATAACTTACCTAATATAAGGCAAATTGAGTACTAAGTTAGCTAGCTTAGCGTAAAGTGTTAAATGAACACGATATTACTTAAAATTTAAACTTTTTTTTAAGTGGCATTATCTGTATAATGGCATGGTACACATATTACGGTCGCACTTTTTAAGAAATCTAGACCCCCTCCTCCCTGCCCTATGTTTGCAATTGTTCGCATGTAGTCATTTAAAAAAAAA
Organism: Oppia nitens; assembly: GCF_028296485.1. Lineage (NCBI taxonomy): Eukaryota > Metazoa > Arthropoda > Arachnida > Sarcoptiformes > Oppiidae > Oppia > Oppia nitens. Next base: position 189,642 of record NW_026533218.1, on the reverse strand, counting down.
ATTACGTTAGCTTATCACTAACAGCTACCCCCACCCCCCACCCCACCACAAGAAATAAGATATTATCTAAATGCTAACGTTCTTAAAGTCTTTACCCCTCCCATCCCCTCCCCTCCCATTCGTTCGCAAAAGTTCGCTTTGGCTAACCACCCCCCCCCTCTCCTCAAGTGCGAACGTAATATGTGAACCATGCCTAATTAAAAAAAATTTTACCATGTTCAAATAAACTTATAATAATATTTTTTATTTAATACTCATTTTTCATAAATATTAATTTTTAAAAAAAAACACATACTCAATGTATTTGAAAAATTTTGGATAATATTAAAATTGAACATGCTATTATAGTTGCAATAGATAAAATAAAACAATTAAAAACCAGTTGAGAATGCTTTAAAAGCATTTCCACACGAATTCCTTAACTTAAAAATGAAAAAATTAAAAAAAAAAAAAAAAAACAGTTGAGAATGCTTCAAAAGCATTCCCATACGATCTCCTTAACTTAAAAAAGAAAAAAAAACCAAAAAAAATCAAAAAAAAATCAAAAAAATTTTGTAGCGGAGCCTGGATTCGAACCACTAACCTATGTGGGACAGACAGACAGACAGACAGACAGACAGACAGACAGACAGACAGACAGACAGACAGACAGACAGACAGACAGACAGACAGACAGACAGACAGACAGACAGACAGACAGACAGACAGACAGACAGACAGACAGACTTTTAGAATGCATATACGTATTCCTTTCAGGAATTCGTGAAAACAATAGTTAACTATAATAGCATGTTCAATTTTAATATTATCCAAAATTTTTCAAATACATTGAGTATGTGTCATATTAGTTGATAAAATTATTATTAATGATTTGTGGTGACATATCATATATTGTTGGGTTAGCTAACTGTGCATTAGCTAACCATTTAGTATCTATCCACTGTACTATATAATTGTGTAAGTGATTGAATGTATGATAATACAAAAGTTTTTTTTATTAATACAGTAGTATAATATAGTTAGGTTAGGGTTCAGGTAATTTTTTCGCAAAATTTATGTGTAGGTGTGGACATACCATATAAGTAGTTTGTTGTTGTCTAGCTAACTGTGCTATGGTAGGTGTTTGGGTGGTGGGTGACTAATTTGAATGGCTGATATATGATTTTTTTTTTGAATAAATAGATGAACCCATAATAATCTATACGTGACTGTTGTATTAGTCACACACACACACAGTTAGTCATATTGACACAAACACACACACAAATATGACTACCCAAGTGAGTGAGTGAGTGGGTGACTAAATTGAATAACTAGATGAACCCTATATCATGAACCCTATATATGATTTTGTTAAATTGAACAGTTAGCTAGAAAACGGTTAGTCAATATGACTAACTGTTCAATTTAACAAAATCATATAGAGGTTCATGATATAGGTATAGGTCATAGTAGTTAGCTAGAAAACGGTTTGTTAATATGACTAACTATTCCCTACCCATACCCCTCCCACCCCTCATTGAAAAGTGTGGGTAATATAGGTTTTTTTTAATAAAAATGTATGACTAACCTTATAGGTTGACTATTAGTAATACCCTTTAAATAATAATAATACTGTAATTTATTAAATTGAACAGTTAGTCATATTGTTTTCTAGCCTAACTATTGCCTGCCCCTACTCCCACCCCACCCCTGATTGAAAAGTGTGGGTAATATACTAAACTTATAGGTTGACTATTATTATTAATGCCCGTTTAATAATATAATATCTATACCAGGCGTTATAAAATGATTATACGGTCCCTTATTTTTAAAAAAAAAACATAATTACTGATCAAAATAAAAAAAACAAAAATACACAAATTTTATAACTAAATTTTATATACTATTAAATTGCAAAAAAATGCTTAATCAAAATTAAAGAGTAATTAAAAAATTTAAAAAAAAATATTTAACCTATGTATTTGAGCTAGATTAATTATATATATATATATTTAATAAAACAATTAAAAAATCACTATACAGATATACACACTGATCTAGAGTTAAATTAAATTACATAAATTAAATAACTAATTTTTTTATAATAATAATAATATTAAATCTAAATATACTAATTAATTATAAATAAATATGTAATTTGAGCTAGATTAAAATATAATAAACCATAGACTCTCTCTCTCTCTCATAGGTTTATTATTAATCGGTCCCTGAACGTTAATTATAAAAAAATATTAAAACTAAATTAATAAAACAAATATAACATAACATTAAAAAAATTATTAGGGAATACAAAAATTTTATTTAAAAAAAACAAATATATTAATAAAAACATGTTATATATCAATACTGTATATACAGTATATATCAATGAAAAACAATAGTTAAACATTAACAACATGTATAACATTAACTAAAATAAATAAAAAACAACAATTAATTAATATAATAGTGTAAAAATTTGTAATATTTGTAAATGAGTAAGGTACATTACATTTATATTATCATAAAATATGTAATCAAGTTAAATTAACAAAAAAAAATCTATCATGATAGTTTTTTTAAGCCTATACTAATACCTATACTAATAATACTAATTATTATTTATTTATTATGTGATACCTCCTAATCGATACCCGTATACCCGATACCCGTATACCCGATAAATACATACAGGTGCTGTCTACCGGCTGCCGGTGCGTTGAACTAGACTGTTGGGACGGTGACGATGGCCTACCGGTCATCTATCACGGCCATACCTTGACATCGAAAATATCGTTCAAAAAAGTCATCGAAATTATCAACGACAAGGCATTTGTGGCCAGTCCTTACCCGGTTATACTGTCACTGGAAAACCACTGTTCCCTACCGCAGCAGATAAAAATGGCCCAAATATTTGTCCAGATATTCGGCGACAAACTGGTCACCCGATTCATGTTCGATTCGGACTATTGGGACGAACCTCAGCTGCCGTCACCCAATCACCTGAGATATCGGATATTAATAAAGAATAAGAAACTAAAAGCGCCGGCAATTAGTCCGCAAGCGGCGGCGGCGGCGGCCGCGGCCATGAATATGCCGCGTCAAATGCGCGGTATGTCTGTAGCCGGCACTGCCGGCAACCCGACCACCGCCACTGGATCGTCGCCGTACTCCAAGTCGTTCAGCGGACGTACAAATAGTCTGATATCGACGGCAAGTACTGGCAGTCTGAACGAAGAAGAGGACGACGAATATGAAGACGAAGAGGACGACGACGAAGCCCTGGACGATGCCCTACAGGCCTTGAATGCCGCCGCCGCTGCCGGCGGCGGTGGTGGTGGTGGTGGCCGTAGTAATAGTAGTGTTGGTGGCGGCGGCGATCAACAACAACAACAATCGGTGGTCACTAAGTCGCCGGCCGTCAAAACTGAATCATCATCGAGTCAGGAGTGCGCCAGTAGTTATGGTGGCGGCGGTAGTGATCATATTAGCAGCAGTACTACCGGAGCCGCTAATACTACTACCACCGCAACCAAGAGTGCCAATACTCATCAACGGTCGACCAGTTCGCCAATGAGTGTCAGATCGCCGCGTAGTCATAGCGACACATCTGACCATCATCATCACCAGCACCGTCAGCACCAACACCAACATCAACAACAACAACAACAACAACAGCAGCAGCGTCTGGTGTACGACGCGGCCGACTATTATGCCCAACAAATGTCGACAATTAGTACACTTCACGCCCAAAACAAAGCCAACCGAAAATCCAGTTCACAGATTGCGCCCGAACTGTCCGATTTGGTCATCTATTGTCAGGCTATCAAGTTTCGTGGTTTTTCGGCAACGACGGCTAACAGTGGCATCGGTGGCGGCGGTGGAGGCATTGGATTACCGACGGCCAGTCCGACAATGACCGCCGGCAGTGCATCAGCAGCCGCTGCTGGCGTTATTATGACCGGCTCTTCAATGCCTACGAAAAAGATGGCCAACACCCGTAAGCTGGTGGCCTCGGCAGGAGCCGTACCCGGCGGTACTGGCGGTTCGGTTATTGCTGGACAGCAGTTACCCGGCGGTGGCGAGTGTAAGAGTCCGGACATTCGCGATAGCGTACCGTCACCGACACCCATGTCATCGGCTGTATCGTCAATGGCCACCACCACCAACAACAACAACATACCGCTGACTACGGTAACCGCTAACAGGAGGCCAACGGTAAACGGGGCCTGCTATCAGGTATCGTCCATCAATGAAAATACGGCCAAAAAACTGTGTCGCAAAAGTCCGCTGGCCGTTATCGGGCATACTGTTGGCCAGATTATGCGTACCTATCCGGCCGGTATGCGCATCGATTCATCCAACTTTAATCCGGTAATATTCTGGGCATTTGGACTCCAGTCGGTAGCCCTGAACTACCAGACAGTCGATTCGGCCCTACATATCAATCAGGCTATGTTTGAACAGAACGGCGGGTGCGGTCTCGTACCGAAACCGCCGGTAATGCGCGACCGACAGCACGTGATGTTTGGCCGATTCAATCCGTGGGATAAGGAGTTTGACGGACTGCACGCCATTAATCTGACAATAACTGTACGTTTAGTTTAATTATTAACTTATTTTATTAATTTTAATTAATTATTTTATTTTTTTAAATAACATATTTTTTAAAAAAAAATTTTGGTTTAATTTCTGATAATTTCTTATAATTAATCATAAAATAAATATTATTTTTTTTAATAAAAACTAATAAATAATTAGTTTATTTATCTGTAATTATTTAAAATGTTATATTTATTTATTATTTAATTTTTATTATTAAAAAAAACTAATATATTWATAATAAATGCAATTAATTATTAGTAAAACTATATAGAAATTATTATAAAATAATTAACAATTTTATCAACAACAACAAAAAAATTACAACAATTTTATAATAATTAATTGCATTTATTATTAATATATTAGTTTTTTTTAATAAAAATTAAATACTAAATAAATATATCATTTTAAATAATTACAGATAAATAAACTTATTATTTATTAGTTTTTATTAAAAAATTTAATTTTTTTTTAAATAATAAGTAATTTTAAKTATCGAATTTAAAATAGTAATATAAAATATTAATATAAAACTTATTAAAATTTATTATTTATTACTTAAAATTTATATCAATGACAATAATATCAAATTAATAATTATTTAAGTATTTAAAAAAAATTGTAATAATTATTTATTTTTWTTTAAAAAAAAACTCTAATATAGATAGTAAAATAAATAATTACAAAACTTTAAATATTTATTTTATACTACTAGACACATAAATTTATACWTATATGAACAGGGTCATTGATTTTTTTTTGTTGAAAATATTAAAAAWTSATAAATATTTATCTAAAAATAAAAAAATTATAAATATTTATCTAAAATAATATATATATAATATATGTTTATCTATTTCATCAAACAAACAAACAAACATAGATCATATCGGGTCAGTACGTATGTCCGACAACCAACACCGGTAGTCCACTGGTGGAACTGGAGGTAATCGGTATACCCGTTGATTCGGTACGACAGCGTACGAAAATTGTCCAACGAAACTCATTGAATCCCATTTGGAACGATACGTTYATGTTTCGGGTAAATTCATATACATACCAGTCCCCCTCCATACATACCAGTCCCCATAAATATCATTCCCATAATTACCAGTCMCRTAAATACCAGTCCCATAAATATCATTTCAATTAATACCAGTCCAATACATACTATTCCCATAAATTTCATTCCGTAAATATCAGTCCCATACATACCAGTCCAATAAATACCAGTCTCATAAATACCAGTCTCATAGATACAGTACCATAGATACCAGTCCAATAAATACCAGTCCCATAAATACCAGTCCTATAATTATCATTCCCGTAAATACCAGTACAATAAATATCATTCCCATAAATACCAGTCCTATAAATACCAKTCCCATATAYATACCATTCCCTTCTATGATATGTATTGCCTAATAATAATAATTATTATTATWATACTATTTTAGGTAACGTTCAGCGATCTGGCATTTCTACGCTTCTCCGTAACGGATGCCGGCACCAATCACGTTGCCTCCCAGCGGGTCCTACCTCTGCARTGCCTGCGCCAAGGCTACCGACACCTGAGGCTCAGGTCGCCCCAGAATCAGTCGCTACAGTTATCATCCCTATTCATCTATTCCCAGTACGAGGAAGAGGGTCTGGACTATCATCCCGGAGCTTGTGGTGGTRGTGGTGGTGTCCAACAACCATACGGTTCGGACGGTGATAGGGACGGTATGGTCAATGGCCAGTCACAGGTAACTACCGGCGGTACGGGCGGCGGCGGTAGCGGCAAACAGCGTACCCGTCGTATACATTCAAGCGCTGCCGACTTTAGCCGACTGGACAGTCGAGATCAGTCGTCGGCTGCGGCGGCGCCGCCACCAGTCAGGCGTCGTATGTTTTTTCTGGTCATTCACGGTGTAGTAGCCGACGAACCGTCGACTATATTGAAGATTACACAGGACTCGACATCRACGGATGTTATACATCAGGCACTGACCAAAGCWGGGAAACCGGTGGATACGGCMGCCGATTATGTCCTCATTGAGGAAGTCCAGCGCGGATGGGATCGTAAACGTGTWAACGARAGGAATATTACACAGAGRATACTGGATCCAGAGGAACGGCCATTGGAGGCACAGTCTCAATGGAAAGGAGAGGGCAGGTATGTSTRWCAGTATATATATATATGTGTGTTAGATAGTGTGTGTATGTATGTGTGTGTGTGTGTGTGTGTGTGTGTGTGTGTGTGTGTGTGTGTGTGCATGTGTGTATGAATGTCTATGTATGTGTGTGTGTATATGTGTRTTATATATATGTGTATATGTATGTGTATATATATGTGTATATGTATGTGTATATATATATATGTGTGTATGTTTGTGTGTGTATTTTTGTGTATGTGTGTGTTAGTTAGTTAGTTTGTGTATGAGTGTCTATGTATGCGTGTGTATATGTGTATATATATGTGTATATGTATGTGTGTATATATATATATATGTGTGTGTGTGTGTGTGTGTATGTGTGTGTATGTTTGTGTATGTGTGTGTGTGTATGTGTGTGTATGTATGTATGTATGTGTGTGTTAGTTAGTTAGTTTGTGTATGAGTGACTATGTATGTGTGTGTATATATATATGTGTGTGTGTGTGTGTGTGTGTGTGTGTGTGTGTGTATGTGTATATATCTGTATATATATATGTGTGTAGGTGTGTGTGTGTGTGTGTGTCAACTGTTTTTTTATGTTTTCTGTTGATTTGAGCTGTAATTTATATAAATTATAAGTATATAGTTTTCTGATGTACCGATTGAATTGCTCGGAAATTGCCGAGCTGTAAAATTTATATAAATTTTTTTTATAAAAAATAACAAAATTTAAATAGTATGAATAAAAACATAAATTAATTATTATAAAAATTTAATTATTTTATTTATAAAAATGTTGCCATCTAAAAAAACCATGTAAAAAATAATAATAAATTAGTAAATTATCTATTGTAATCTATTGTAAACAAATTTTTTAACGTTGTTAAAGTTAATTTTTTATACATTCCCTCATGCGCGCAATTTCACGCAATTTTCCGCAATTGAATTGCGAAAAATTAACAACACTACATATAGCATATATATATATATAAGCTGGTACAATGTTATATAAATAGTCATTATTATTGATATATTCAATTCAAGTATACATAAATATATAAACTTATACGTTATTAAAAAATAAAATACTTACCATATTGTGGACCAAATATTTTTTGTTAYTAATTAATAATTAATAATATAAGTGTTATATATTGATATATATAATTAGTTAYAGTCTATATAGTTAAATATTATTATATATTTTATTTTATTTTTTTTAAAAAAAACTATTCAATTTTAGTGTGTATTAAAAAATTATAATAAATATTAAAACTATTCATACATTTGTATAAAAAAAAMAAAAATTTTTGATGTAAAATATTTATTTAAAAAAATTAAATATTATTATTAGTAATAATAATAATAATTTTGTAAATCTATAAAAACTAATTAATAATTTTTTTTCAATTATCGATAGGTATGTCCTGAAAAAAGTATCGGACGACCCGAGCACCAGGGCCTGGATGTCGAGCATACGTAACGCACAAAAGGATAGACAGCGTAATAATAATACTAATAAATTGGATTCAAATAACCCGGACCTACAGTCCGACCAGTTGGCCAACGAATGGACCGACGAAACCTATACGGCCGATACGTTTTTGGTTTGTATCTATAATGTCAGTCCCGATCAGCCGTACACCATATTGAAGTCGTCAGCCGATAGTACAGCCGCCGATATCATAACCCAGGCACTGGTCAAAGCCAGACGACCCGAACCGCACCAGGATTTGGCACTGATCGAGGAATTGGAGTATTTTACCGATACTGGCGGCGGTTGCGGCTACGGTGGCGGCGGTGGTGGTCAGGAATCTGGTCAGACATCGTCGTCATCGTCTAAAAAATCGGGTATCAAATGGCGTCGYGTATTAGCCGACGACGAGTGTGTCTATTATGTACAACAAAATTGGAAAACTAAAGGCAAATTTGAATTGAAATTACGCAAAGATTTGACGGCCACTGATATGACGGCTGACCAACAATCGGCGAACAAGTCGTGACCAACAGTCRTCGTCGGGTACAACGGCTGTCCAGAAACTATTGCAACGCAATCGTCATTCGCTAAAACGTTTGACACATTTTCATCGCAGTTCATCCCGTAGTCGWCTCGAAAAGTATTTGATACATAATAATAATACTAATCCCTCGACGGCCAGTCCGCCGATAGGTGCGGCCGTAGCGGCCACTCGAGACTCGCCCAGTCATCGSCGKCAGACGCACAGCGAAGGCGAGATGCCGTCGGACGATGAGACCGGCGGCGGCAGCGGTGGCGGCGACCAGAAAGCAGGTGTCGGTAGCAAAGCGTTGCAACGTTTGACCAAAAAGCTGTCGTTTCGTAAGCTAARAGTCTGGAAGTGATGGTTAGATTGGTTTCAGTGGTGATAATAATATTGTATTTTTTTTTTTTTTTTGATGGACACTATCTCCTACTCCTCCTATAATTTGATAACAATTTATTTAATTTAATTTATTAATTTTTTTTTTGRGATAATATTAAACATAAAAAATACATTATTATATTATAATATATATCACAACAATTGGCTATACTATAYATATACATACAGTACCTGTTATTTTATAAGTGTTAATATAGGTATAGTACAGGTATATACCTCATTATACCTGTATATATAAATGTTTGTATTTTATATATATATTTGTTATATACACTGTATGTTTGGGATACTTTGACCCATTGATGATGATTATGTATATCACACCCCCCAATTTGGTATCACTATTACTAACCATCACTAWCCACCACTTGAATCTATTGATCTCTATTGAAATTTAATTGTTATTTTTTTTAATTATTATAATATAAAGTTTTAATTATTTATTTATATTTTCTAATTAATTGTGTATATAATTGATTTTTTTATATACATTTTATAATTTAATACTCATTTCATTATTATTATTATTATTATTATTATTGTTCTCATTATATAAATRTAATAATAATTATTATTATTGTTGTTTTGTTACTTAATTTTTTTTAGTGCACTTATAATTTTAATTTTTTAACAAAAAAGTTATAACTTTAAACGTTTATATTTGTAAATTAATAGTTTTATATATATTAATAATATTTAATATATTTCAAAAAACCCCCTCACATTTAAATATACATATTTTAAATTTTATACAAATTTGTATATTAATAATAATAATATAGTATTATAAATGAACTTTTCTATATATATATAAAAAAAATTATATACCAAAAACAAAATATTTCTATATGTATGTAATTAATTTTTTTACAATAATTAATTAGATGGTTGTATTGTATATATTATATTCAACAAAACAAAAACAATTTATCACCAAAAATGCTATAATAATAATATTAAATAATAATTAATCCCATATTTCCTAAGTATGACTATAATAATAATAATAATAAAATATTATTTTGTATTTAACAGTATTATTAGTGATATATTGATGATATACAGTATATATATATATTTTTTTCAGTTAAAATTGTTAACAACAAAAAAACTAATAATTTATATAATTTATATTGTTATTACAAAATATTGTATTGTATATTAATTAATTATAATTGTTTTTTTTGTTGTTGAAATAAATAAAAATAAATTTTTACATAAATTAGTTTACAAATTTTATTTATTATTTAATAATTATTAAAACATGTATTATTTTTAATTTACTAATTAATAATTTTATTTTTAAAAACTGTAATTTTTTAATTGACAACTAATTAATACAATTATATTGATTGTTGTAATTAATTAGTTTATTAAGTGATAAAAAAGTTATGTTGAATGCATGGATGGTCTCTCTCTCTCTCTCTCTCGAGAGAGAGAGAGAGAGAGAGAGAGAGAGAGTATATACAGACATATATACAGAGAAACAGTAGATTCAATACAACCAGTAGTTTGACAACCAGTTCATAGAAAATAGATTTTTTATTTTATTAAATAAATTCAGTTTATTTAGTATTTTTTAAAATATAGTTTTTATTTTGTTTTAATTTTTTGTATATAATATTGTGTTAATAAAATAATAAATGTCTTTTTATTATTAATATTTTTTTTATAAGTAGTTTACTGTGGGGGAGGAGGGGGAGGGTTAGTAGTAGTAATAATAATAATAATAATTATAAATGTAAAAATAATACAATAATTATCTATCTATCTATCTTATAATATTATATAATAATAAAAAAATTAAATTAGTTTCTTATATTACGGTAATATTTTTTCTCATAATAATAGTATAATTATAATAATAATAAATATTTTTTTAAAAAAAATCACATTTAAAGTAACAAATAATATAAAATAATTAATAATTAAATTAATAATTTAAATTATAAATCATAATTTCCAGTATAAATCTACTGTAGTAATAATCATCGGTATTATTATTGCTATATTATTAGCTATAATGTTGTTATTGTTAAGCGATTGCCGTCAATTGTGTGGCCATCGGGTGGTCAATACATGTGGCGTCGATGTCATCGACAGCGACGACCACATCATCATTGACTTCAAAATAATCTTTCGCTTCGTTCCAGCGATTCTTCGGAAATCTTTTGGCAAACGTTAGCCGTTCTTCAGCTATGGATTTGAGAGKRAATAAAGATTTAGTGATCAATCAAATCARTCAATGAAATGAATTTTACCCAATGTTTGACTGTTACGCTTCGKYAGGCCGTTAGTACCGACCGGCGGCCGACTGCTATCGACGGCCTTCAACTGTAGGCCAACAATAGTCGATTCGATAAATGTCGACAACATCAGTGTCGACATCTCCTGTTCGAGTATCGTACGGTTCGGTCGGTTACGAAAACAACACGATATCAATGTCGGGAACAGTATTGCACTTAAGCGGTCGTCGGAAAAGTACTCGAATGGCAGACAACACAGTTGTTGGACAACTGTTGGCCGTTGACCCGATTGGATGAGTGTCTGTTTAATAAGTGCGGGAAATTATAAACTAAATAATTTTTTCGGGAAAATTTACGGATAATTTAATAATACCTGATTTTCGGTATTCAATACAACAAAATTGCCGATCAATAGTATAACTTCATTCAATAGCTGATAATCGGTAGTGTTTTTGTTGTTGTTGTTGTTGTTGTTGTTGTTGTTRTTGTTATGTGAACAACAATACCACAGTAGGTATGAGCAAATGTGTCGCAACTGTAGTGATAGGCCCTCACCTCCTAAGACACTCTGTTTGGGTGTCGATTGATTCAAAAAAAAAAAATTATTTCAATTATAAACATTAATATTTTGGTACATAAGCTACAATAGAAACACACACAYACAYACACACWYACATACACACACACACATACATACATACATACAACACACATACATACATACATACATACACAAACATACATACATACATACACAAACATACATACATACACACACACACACATACACATATACATATACATATACATATACATATACACACACATACACACACACACACACACACATACACACACATACAACACACACATACACATACAACACACACATACAACACACACATACACACACCTGAACCATATTGAGATCGAGTAGTGCAACATAATTGAGTAGACGTATGACTTCGAGGGTAGCGTCGAGTGTATGGTCGGCCAATACGGGTGGCGGCGGCCGATCACCGCAACTGCGAACGAGTGCACCGGAATGCAGTAGAACGCCGTACAGCATGGAGACAACACCAAACAGATGGGTCATCTGCATAGTCATCATCAGCTGGGTTTCGTCGGCATCGGCGGCCAACTTCGAGCCGAACAGTTTCGGGTCATCAGTCAAGCGCAAGGCCATCAGTTTGGCCATTGAACTGAACAGTGAGATTACATTCTGAAGAGAACGGGCCACTTGTGGACTGTCGTCAATTGGTCCGCGTGTTTGCGACAGCATTAGCGACAGTTTGTCGATCATACCGACGCTAACAATATAGCTAATCATGTCCTGAATGATAGCCGTAAATCCGAGACAGTCGTCAGTGTTTTCCGGTAGCGACGAATAATGGGCGTAAAGTGTGTCAAATATGGCCGAAAATAGTCGACACAGCGAACCGATTACTGGATCTATTTGGGCAGCGGTGGTACCGGCGCTAGTGGTCAACAGGTTAACATCCATAAGCTATCAGAGAGAGAGAGAGAGAATATACAGAGAATATAGACATATAATTCAATACTAAAAAATGATTTGTTTTTTTACGTTAATTCTATGGCACGTAATGTCCAACAAATCGATCATAAAAGTCGAATGCAAGACATAGTCGCTGACGTCGACATGTTGTCGGCAAACCAGTTCATAAATGGCCGCCAATTTAACATTTGACCTGTCGGTCAACGATGTCGGACGATCTTTTGTACCGTTTTGTATACGGCCTAACAGTTTGGTCAGCAATTGTATGCCGTTTAGCGAATAAAAATACTGCGAATCTACGGATTTCGGACTATTATTATTAGTATTATTGGCAAACAGTTTCTCCAATTCGTTGACAATACGATCCAAACTGTGTGTCATATTTGTCGGCCATTGGCCAGTAATCTGTGTGTCTGAGCTCAATGTTGTCAAATCCTATTACACAAATAAAATTAAAAATTAAAACTTAAAATATAAAAATTTTTAATTACAAAAATAAATACTTTAAATAATTTAGCAATTTTTGTCTTATTATTGCTTGGAATGGATTTCGGATCAAATAATTTTTGGCCATAATTTCGTTCAAACTGTTGAGCTTTGGCCGCCAATCGTTGTTTCAATTTTCGGCTACGTTTTCGGGCAGCTTTTAGCCGCTCGTTCTCACAATTTTGTACAGACATATGGTCACAGCCGCCGCCGCCGCCGTCGGCCGCCGACGCCGATTGGACAACAACAACACCGGGCGGTACCTCAGAAATATATTTCAAATTATAGGCCTCCAGTTCCTCATTGGTTGGCATTTTACCGCCGTTTTGTTCGGCAATCGCATCGTTATGTCGTTTACCTTATAAAACAACAACAGTTTTATTATTATTATCTTTGAATGTCTTCTTGAATCTGTTTCTTACCTCTTAAATGGCCGAACAAAAACACTTCGGATCTGATAAACACTTGACATAACTGACACATTTTGCACGTATCGTACGGTTCGCATACCGGCGCCTCATCGTTGCCCACTGTCGACGACTTCCGGACGGATAGTTCCAGCGCTTTCTGACGGATTTGTGCCATAATTTCTTCATGTCTTCGGGCGCTTTCGTCGTGTTTTTGTTGTATCTTTTTCTGTAGTTCTTCGTTCTTCTGGACAAACAGGGCATTGATGGCCGATAGCCGAGACTGTCTGTCCAATGCCTGACAATCAATCAATCAATCAATTAGTAAACATTCAAAGCATTTACGGTTACTATGAAAACCATTACAAACCTTTTGTGTGGCCAACTCTTGTCGCTCTTTTTCCTTTTCCTGAAACTGTTGTTCAATCTTCAGATCTTTGATACGCCTCCGCTGTTGCAACTCCTGTATCCTCTGTATCCGCTCCTCTTCCAACTGTTTACGTCGTTCCTCTGCCGCTACCTCTTTCGCCTGTTTCTCTTCATGTCGTCGCTGCCGCTCATCCCTGAGATCCCGGAGCCTCATCTGACGGTCCTTTGCTTTCGACATTATATCGTATTTTTTGTTCTGAGCTTCCAATGAATTGATAAACAATATTTCGTTTACTTTAGATTCTTCGTCGTGGGCTTTCCTGACGATACGATTCAACTGTTGCTGACGTTTTTCCTCGGCTTTCTGGTGTTTCAATTCCATCGACTGTTTCAATTGCATCTGTTGTTCCTCTTTCCAGGCTTTCATCTCTTCCGCCTATAAGACAGACAAATATAACAAACCAATGGTCAGACAAACACTACAAACCAAT
>NW_026533218.1:130000-170000 GCF_028296485.1 Oppia nitens | reverse complement strand
AAATCGGTGATGACTGTCGCAGCAGAATAGGCCCAATGATAATGAGGTTAAGTTCGGACACTCAGTGAACACTCGCGATGAGATCGGGTCCTGAAATGGATGTGTAGTGTTGTCTTCATTGCCCAATTCGGCCCATATTCTCAATCGACGTAATTGCCGAAAGTGCCCGAACTGGTCAAACAGTAACCACTTGGTCTGGCCATTGTCATCGTCAGGTAAATTCAGGCGCCAATAGATATCAATACTACGCAACAGTGGACATCCGACGGCCAACTGTTTGTAGGCCATAACAAATCGGGGCGAATCGGGTGCCAAACCATTGGTCCAATCTTCCAAATGTCTAAACTCTCTTAAATTATCGGTCAATTGGTCGGCAATTGTCCGATAGATTTTAGTCAACTGTTCGGTATCTGAACCGTATGTCGTAAAACCAAATGACTGTAGCGTTTTGTTGTTAGCCGCCAATAGTTTCGGTAATTTTACGGCCCAATCATCGCTATGTAAACTCAAGTGCAAACGTGTCATATTGTTGACCAAACATTGACCGCCGTCGGCGTCGGCGGCAAACATATGATCAAATAACGAGCCGTATGTCCAACGAAACTCCAGTTCCCTGATATGGGTAAACACTGGCAATAGTTTATCGATTATGGCGTCTACTTCATCATCGCTGCCATTGTAATCACCGAAATCAATGAATCGGGTGATACGGTTAGAAAATTTTGTGGTAAATTTCCGAAATGTTTCACTGGTTAGTCGCCGGAAATCTAGGCTAACTATCGTAAGTTGTGGACAGTTATCGGTAATCGTATCGACCAATCGATTGTAGTCCCGATCGCTGACCAATTGAACCGTTTCTTCCAATTCGTCGTCATAATCGTTGTCTACTATATGTATGTCCAGTAAGTTTGGACACTTACCGAACAGTGCACAGACACCGTCTACATCACTGTTGTCCATCGGTTGATGACTAGACCGACGGCGGCGTATCCATTGAACAGTATAACCATTAGTGCTGTTGTTGTCGTCGTTGTCCTCAGGTTTGGCCATAACAACAGYCAAAAACAGTCGGGTTTGACCAATGAATATACACCGTTGAAACTGTTTGGACACACACTCTAGCCGTAGTCTATCGTCAATGGCCAGAGGTTTGAGCAGTAATTTGCATAAATCATCGCAAAATCGGTCGGCAAATGATGCCCGTGACGGGTGTTCCTCAATATTATCAGTGGTGGTGGGGGTGATAGTGGGGGACAACATATTAGGTAAGGGATGGTATCGATAATAGTTAGTAATAGTTATTACTTTGAAAATATATACTTATTTTTAACAGATATTTAATAGATATATATATTATTTGATAAAAAAAACACAAAAATTGATTTTCAATACAACTACTACTATAATATATGTCAAATAAAAGTGTATTACAATATATGAAAGCAATGCACAGGTAGTACAGGTAGTGCTGCACAGGTATTATTGATTTAGTTCAATGGTATGCAATGCCTGTATACCTGTATATTATTATTATGCAATGTATTGTGTATTATAAGTTAGTAGTAGTAGTTGTAAAATATAATGTAAATGTTGTAATAAAATAATTGTATTATAAAAATATTGTATTCATTTAGTTATTTATTTATTTATTATTTTTTTTTAAAATTATTATTATTATTATTAGTAGTAAAAAGTTATTTACATACAGTATATACATCTGTATATCTACTGTATTGTATATATTATAATAATAATAAATTTAATGTAAAATTATTAATATTATTATTATTAAACTATTTTAATATATTCAAAAAAATATAAAAACATTAAACTTATTTAATTTTGATACTAATTTTTTTTAAAAATATAAATTAGAAAATTAAAAAAAAAATTAAATAAGTTTAATTAAATTGACAATAATATAGATTAAATTTTTTTTTAAAACATAATATATATATGTAATAAATAATAAATAAATGTTGGGTTAGTGAGTGAGTGAGTGATAGACAAAGAGAGAGAGACAGAGACAGAGAGAGAGACAGAGAGATACAGAGAGAGAGAGAGAGAGAGAGAGAGAGAGAGAGAGAGAGAGAGAGAGAGAGAGAGAGAGAGAGAGACACAGAGAGAGAGAGAGAGAGAGTACCTAATCGGGTGATGGCATACAATTCAATCGTTCGTAGGCCGCCTTCTCCAGCGATTCCCGATAGTCGGGATGGGCTAACCTAATCAGTTCGTAGGCTCGTTGTCGGTAGTTTTTACCAAACAACTGTCCGATACCATACTCGGTAACCATATAGTGTACATGAGCTCTAGTAGATACTACACCAGCACCCAGTTTCAAGTAGGGGACAATTTTTGATTCGCCTTTAGTAGTTATCGACGGCATGGCCAGTATAGGCCGTCCTTTGCCGTCCAGTGCATTGGCTGCACCTCTCAAAAATTCTACCTGTCCACCGAAACCTATATATTATAAAAATAAATATTAATATATTTTATGGTTAAGTTAGCTAACAATATGTATATTCCTTATACAATATATATATATACACACAAAGATACACACACATAGATATACACACATAGATATACACACATAGATATGCACACATAGATACACACACATAGACATACACAAACACATAGACACACACATACATACACACACATACATACACACACATACACACACACATACACACACATACACACACATACACACACATACACAGACATACACACACACATACACACACACACACACACATCCACATACATACACATACATACACATACACACACATACACACACATACACACACATACACATACATACACACACACACACACACACACACACACACACACATACATACACATACACACACACATAGATATACACACATAGATATGCACACATAGATACACACACATAGACATACACAAACACATAGACACACACATACATACACACACATACATACACACACACACACACACATACACACACATACACACACATACACAAACATACACACACACATACACACACACACACACACATACACATACACACACATACACACACATACACACACATACACACACACACACACACACACATACACACACATACACATACATACACACACACACACACACATACATACACATACACACACATACATACACACACATACACACACATACACAAACATACACACACACATACACACACACACACACACACACACACATACATACATACACATACACACACATACACACACATACACACACATACACAGTATATATAGTATATGATATATGTTTAGCTAAGCGCACACACACCCTATATATCTATCTATAATATATAGTATTATTAACCCCATACCTGAATAAACCCTGGTACCAATAGAGTCGGCACATACCTGGCCAACAATGTCCACTTCAAGACACGAATTAATAGCGGTAACCATCGGATTCTGGGCAATATTGAACTCRTTGTTTACATAGTCAATGGACATCATTGTTACCGACGGGTTGTCATCTAAAAAATCCCACAATTTTTTCGTTCCCATTGTAAACGATGCGGTTATCCGACCCGTTTGTAAACGTTTATATCGATTGGTTATTACACCTATAATTTTAAAAATAATTTGGAAATTTAATTATTTTATATTTGAAATTTAAAAATTAAAAAATAATTATAAATGATTTTGTATACAGAAAAAWTTATTTATTATTTATTAAYTTTTTTTATAATTATTATTATTATTATTATTATGTAATGAATGAAAATAAAATTTAATGATAAATAATTTAAACAATATTTTTAAAAAAAGTATTTTATATTTAAATTTTTAATTAATTTTTTTTCATAACAAYAATTATATATTATAGTAAAATTTCTGTAGAAAGTTTCCTAWATAATTATTAGGAAATATATATCTATATATATGTATATATATAACTGGTATATATAATTTATAATTAATTTAAAGTTTAATATAATTATAAATTATTAATAATAGTATTTATATAAAGTTATCAATTAATTTAATTTTTTTTATATATGATATAAATATTTTATAAACTGTAACTATTTAATATATTTATTTATATATTAATTATATTAATTACAGTTTTCACTAAAACAATAGGAAAAGAAAATTAGGCCCAAATTATTATAAATTATTATTAAATTAATTTTTATTATATATGACACTCACCCACCCATTAGACAAAAAATTTTTAGCCACCCCTACASCCAAATTTTTATTTACTATTACTATTATTTTTTTAAATATAAATAATTAGAAAAATTGAATTTCTAGAAAATAAATTTAAAAAATAAATTAATATATATATATATATAAATTATTATTTGYTATATTATTGTATTAATAATAATAGTATTMATTTAATTAAATATATATATATACTGTATTTGCATATATATATATATATATATATATATATATATATATATATATATATATAGTTTTATATAAATATTTTTACAAACTGTAACTATTTAATAAATTTATTTATATTATTATTATATTGAATAAAGTGTATATAATATTAATAGATTGCTCGCGTATTAGGGAATTATTAGTAAAATATAATTTTAATTAAATTTTTATTAACAATTTATTTTTTTAAAAAAATACAATTGAAATCTATGACATCTACCTATTGACTCAATTTTTTTAGCCACCCCTATAGCCCACCCACCCGGATAATCTAATATGTGATTAATTAATTTTTAAATATATATATATATATATAATTTTATATAAATAACTGTAACTATTTAATAGAGTTATTTATATATTAATTATATTTATTATAGTTTACATTAAAATAATAGATAACACCTGTTAGGCTGAAATTATTATAAATTATTATTTTTAATATATTTATTTTATTTTTATTATATATAAATAATTCAAACTTTTTTGACACCCACCCACACATTAGACTAAATTTTTTTAGCAACATTGACTTTCTAGAAAATAACTAAAAAGTTAAAATAATWTTTATATATTTATAATTTATAAATTATTATATTAATAATAGTAGTATTAATTTAATTAAATATATATATATATATATATATAGTTTTATATAAATATTTTTACAAACTGTAACTATTTAATAAATTTATTTATATTATAATTATATTGAATAAAGTGTATATAATATAAATAGCCSGTATATTTTAGAAAATTATTATAATTTAAAATTTTATTTACTATAATTTTTTGTTGTTAACAATTGAAACCTATAACATACAGATACCCCTCTACCCTCCCCCACCATTGATTAATTACTCAATTTATTTAGCTACCCCCACCCCCGCCCGGCAAACCACTAGGATTTSTATGATAATGATAGRATAGGATAGGATATGGAGGACATACCTAAATTGCACAGATCGACCACACCGTCGGAAAACATTTCCGTATGAACTCCCAGATCCCGRTGACCGGTAAGCATAGCGAGTACAATATCGGGTAGATTACCGATACCCATCTGAATGGTCGAACCGTTTTCAACTAGATTTTCGGCAATCAATTTGCCGATTGCCAACTCAATCCGGGTCTTGCGTTTGGTCCCGTACTCGGGTARTGGCATATCTCCCGSGACTAGTGCTGCAAATCGGGATTCATGTACAATGGCGTGACCTGTGGGGGTACGGGTATAACCAAAAAAAATATTATTATTATTATTATACACTAATGTAAGAGAAAGTTGTATATAATTTTGTTAAACAATTTTATAAATATTTTTTCTAATAATTAAATACAAGTATTATTTTTAATTATTTTTAAATACAGTCTATTATATACTTTAGAAATATAAATAAATAAATATTGTATTTAATTTGTTTTTATATAAATTATAAATAAATTATTAATTTAAAAAAGATAATGACATTATTTTTAAATTATAAGTAAATTATTAGTAAAATATTGATATTATTTTTAACTATTATATTAAATGTAAATATAATGTGTATTAGAAAAAAAAATTAAATAAACTTTTTTTTAAAAATAAATTAATATATAATAAAAACTTTATATATAACTAAATTAATAAATTAAATTAAAAAAATCGAAAATAAAGTCAAAACTAAATGATTTAATATTAAAATCAAACTCAAAAAATAAAATAAAATAAAAATACTATAAATTTGTTGTTAACTGCAGTTATTTTTTTTTAAAAATTTATCAAGGTAGTATTATTTTAGTACAAATGTACGGGTATACTGACCACTGGTTCGGGGCATTTGCTGGTTGACCTGACCGATAACATGTTTGGCGCACTGGACAGCTGCACGGGCCACGTCTACCGACGTACCCAACGAGTGGTAGCCATGTTTATCGGCGGGTGTTACCGATACCAGTGCCACATCCAAACCTATAACACCCGTATAAAACAGTTTGGGTATATCACTGAGGAATACCGGGGTATAATCCGATCGTCCATCGCATACAGATTGACGACAATTACCGCCCGTAAACAACGAGTTTGATCGGAATATATCGGCCATTTCTGGCCGGTTATAGTCGGCGTCGCCCGACGTATGCGTATGATGTACCCGTATGTTACGTAATCGGTGGTCGAGGCCATGTCGGGCCAGTGCCTGAACCAGTAGCCGGGGTGTAGCGGCAGCACTGTGCACAAACACGTGGTCACCTATTTAAATATTAATTATTTAATTAATTGATCAAGGTTAAACTTCAAATTTTTGTTTAGTATTATAATATTAATCATGCATTATATATATATTAATATATAGGGGTAGTTCATATAATACGTTCAAACTTGATGGGGGGGGGTGGGGGTTTGCTAAAGCAAACTTTTACAAAAGAGGGGGAGAGGAGGGGTAGAAACTTTTGAACTTAGATAATATATTATTTCTTAGTGATGGGGGTGGGGTGGGGTGGGGATAAGCGCGGTTAAGGAAATGCAAACGTATTTTTTTGACTACATGCTAACAATTGCTAACATAGGGTCGAGAGGGGGGGTGGTTTAGATTTCTTTAGAAATTCGAACGTAATATGTGAATCGTTCCATATCTAAATAAATTATCCACAAAAAACACACTAATCTATAGTACAGTACTGTATATATATAAATAAATTAGTATCTATTTTGTTAATTAATAAATAAATTTAATTAAAAAAATATTTATAATTTTTATATATATATATATATATAAATATACTGAATGTTTCTCATTTGCTTAATTTTTTAGTTAAATAATTTTAATTATATTTATGAAAAATAATTCTATGTAATTATTTACAGTTTTTTTTACAAAAATAAAATATATAATTTAAATAATTTAAAATACAAGATAGTTAAATTTTTTTGTAAAAATCATTAAAAATAAATTTTTAATTTATTAATTAACAATAATTTTTTTTGGATTTATATTTTCACATTTTATTCATATGAATATTTAAATGATTAAATAATACTAATTTTTTCCCAATAATAATAAAACATTTTAAACTATTAATAAATATAATTTTATTGAATAGATTAGTCAGAAAATAAAATTATTGATTGAAATTATTCACATTTTATATGTACTGTATTTTATAGTTTAATAGTTGAAAATATTTTATGTAAAATTTTATATCTAACGGTCAATTATTTTTTAACCCTGTATCTATATTTGTTAAACACATACACACACTGACACATACACACTGACACATACACACTGACCCATACACACTGACACATACACACTGACACATACACACTGACACATACACACTGACACATACACACTGACACATACACACTGACACATACACACTGACACATACACACTGACACATACACACTGACACATACACACTAATACATACATAAATACATATAATATATTGAACTTTATTATACATAATAAACTGTTAGATTATTTATTGACATTTAAACAATTTTTTTTAAATAAATATATATTTTATTTAAAAATACTCAATTAGATAAGTATAACGGTTTCAAATTTATTAACTGTAAATTTTCGTGGAAACTTTCTTGTATTACTGTGTATTTTATTTAATATTTTCAAATACAGTAGTTATAACAGTAATTATTATTATTATTATTATTATTAATATCTCAATCAATCAATCAATTTTAAAATTAACATGCTAAAAAATTACTATTTATTTATTTATTTAATTAATTATTATTATTATTTATACTGTAATACTACTAATACTACTAATATTACTTCAAATTAATTAATTAATTAAAAACTTTAAAATAATAATAATAATAATTATTATTATTATTATTAGTATCAATCCATACATACCTGACTTGACAACACTGACGGCCTCATCGGCGGACATCCACTTCGGTTTGCGGTCGGGTATGACTTGTGTCAGATCAGTAGCATTGGTATAATGATAGTACTGTCGACTACTATGTTGAGCACCACCACCACCACCATCACCAACAATAACTACCGGTGCTCTACTATACTGACCAATAGTATTGTAATAATTTTTCAAAATTGATAATCTTTTAATCGATGACATAGTTTATAATAATAATTATTAATTATTAATTAATTTTATAAATATTAATTGAGTACTAATTAGTATTTAAAAAATCTATTTGTTTATTTAAACAAAATTATCTTGATCAATTATAGTTTTAGGATTTTAAAAAAAATTAATTAATTTATTTTTTAAAAATAATTATATAATTAAATTAAATTTTTAGTATCAATAGCTAATAACATATAAATACAATAATTTCTCTGAAATAATATTTATTATTAAACAAAAACAATCAAAAAAATTATTGCATTTAATTTAATTGCTGTGGTTTTTATCAATTTTTACTATTAATATATTTATGATAATAATAATAATAATAATAATATTAGAAAAATAAAATAAAATTTTAATACCAAACAATTAGATTTCAAAACTACTAAATTGATAATAATATTTATTTATTATATTAATAGTTTTATATTATAATATAATGTAAAACTGTTATTAATATAATAAAGTTTATAATAAGATAGTAGTGTTTATTACTTTATTAAGTAGTATTAAAATAATTTCAATATAATTTAAATCATTGTTATATACAGTATATATATTATAGTTTATTAATTAAATTAATTTAAAAACAAATATTTTTTTAAAAAAAATCATGTTTTTAATGAAAAATCACAAATTTTATTTCAAATTCAATTTTTTAAAACATTGGTCTAAATTAATTTTTACAATTTTTTTAGCACCTAGAATAATTAAATAAAACAAACAAATAAAAATAAAATTTTTTATAATAATTAATAATAATAATTAAATTTTGAGCTAAATTTTGTCAAAATAATAATAATAATAATAAATTTAATAATGATTTCAATTTTTTTTTTTGAATTAATAATTTCCAAAAAATATAATGGTATTTATAATTATTTATCAATTAATATAATTTTTAAAACTAAAATTTTTTTATCATTATTAGTATTATTTGCATTTGTATTTTTTGGACAAATTTATATATAATATATATATTAAATATAATATATATAAATTAAATGCAAATATATTTAACTATATATTTTTTTTGCCAGTATATGTATGTATGGTTTGTATGTCTATCAAAAAAATAGTGTCTAATATTAATAATAGTACAATAACTTTGCTTCATGGTAATTTTTTTTAATAATTTTTTTAATTATTTTAATTAGATATCTAAATATAATAGTTTTTTTGTAAGTACCGGTAATTGAAATATTTGTTCAAAAAAAAATAATTGCTATTAAATATGAGATTATTATTGTCTATTTAAGTGATTATATTATAAACTAATTTATTTAACAAAAAAAACAAAATTAAAAATAAAATTTAATTTTGTATATTTTTAATTGTATTTTAAATATTTCTAACTAACTATTGATTTTGTTGTTGTAGTGTTTTAAAAATAATAATAATAATAATTTTTTTTAGGTAATTGTGTGATATAGCGAGTGAGTGAGTGGTTGGTTGGTTGGGTGGGTGGGTGAGTGAGAGATAGAGAGATAGACGGACGTCCTAATCGGGTGATGGCATACATTTCAATCGCTCGTAGGCAGCCTTTTCCAGGGCTTCTCTATGTTTGGGATGGGCTATATTGATCAGTGCGTAGGCACGCTGTCTATAGTTACGGCCAAACAGTTCGGCAATACCGAACTCGGTGACCAAATAGTGTAGGTGTGCCCGTGTGGTGACAACGCCGGCACCCGGTTTCAGTATGGGTACGATTTTCGATTCGCCTTTACTAGTTAGGGAACCCATAGCCAGTATAGGCTTTCCTTTACCGTCCAGGCCGTTGGCTGCACCGCGTAAAAAGTCTACCTGTCCACCGAAACCTATATATATATAAAACAAATAATTGTTATATGTGTATATACTATAATACCAGTATATATATATATATGAACTATCGGTATATTCATATTACACACACACATGCACACACTCATACATACACATACATACACACATACATACACATACATATACATACATATACATACATATACATACACATACATACACATACATACACATACATACACATACATACACATACATACACATACATACACATACATACACATACATACACATACATACACATACATACACATACATACACATACACATACATACACATACATACACATATACACACATATACACACATATACACACATATACACACATATACACACATACACACACATACATACACACACACATACATACACATACACACATACATACATACTCATACATACACAAACACACACATACCTGAGTAAACCCTGGTCCCAATAGAGTCGGAACAAACTTGGCCAACAATGTCCACTTCAATACACGAATTAATAGCCGTAACTTTGGGATTCTGGGCAATATTGGCCTCGTTGTTGACATAGTCGATGCCCATCATAGTCAGGTAAGGGTTGTCGTCCATCCAATTGAACAGTTTGTTGCTACCGATACAGAATGAGGCCGTAATCAGACCGGTTTGTAGTTTTTTGAATCGATTGGTAATAACACCTATTGATTGATTGAGGTAAAGGACAGGTAGGTAAGGGAGAGAGAGAGAGAGAGAGAGAGAGAGAGAATTATTAGACATGTTATGCAAAAAATGTTTGGTCGGTATATTTATATTGTGTTGTGTTGAGGACACGGACCTAAATTAAACAGATCGACCACACCGTCGGAAAACATTTCCGAATGTACCCCGAGATCCTTGTGCTGAGTACAGTCAAGCAGTACGGCATCGGGTATGGCACCGATACCCATTTGCATTGTAGCACCGTCTTCGACCAGATTTTCGGCAATCAGTTTACCGATTTGTTTTTCAACATCAGTCAAGCCTTTGGATTTGTGCTCCGGGATGGGTAGCTCTCCTTCGACCAGTGCATCGAAATGCGATGTATGGACAATAGCGTGACCTACCAGTGCGTATAACAACAAACAATAATAATCGGTAATTAGATACTACAATAATCAATCGGTAATAGCGGTGTAACTGACCACTAGTCCGAGGCAACAGGGGGTTGACTTGACCGACAATATACTTGCTATGCTGTAGGGCTGCCCGGGCCACGTCTACCGACGTTCCCAGCGAATGATAGCCATGTTTATCGGCCGGTGTCACCTGCATGAGGGCTACGTCAGGTTTGACAATGCCTTTGTAGAAAATTTTCGGTATATCCCCCAGGAATATGGGGGTAAAATCCGATCGACCGTCGGCTATCGATTGGCGACAGTTGGCACCGGTAAACAAGGAGTTTGAACGRAATATACCGGCAAATTCGGGTCCATTATATTCACCGGCACCTTCCGTATGTATATGATGTACGCGTACGTCCCGGAGTTGGGCCTTTTTGCCGTAAGCGGCCAGTGCCGGTACCAGTACACGTGGCGTAGCGGCCGCCCCATGAATGAACACGTGATCGCCTGTAAAAATTAAATATAAATTAATTAATTAAAATATTTATTATAAGTTTATAATTTTTTTCTTAATTTTATAAAACTAATAATAATAATAATAATAATAGTAATTTTGTTGTGGGGGTGCAAAATAAATAAATATAAAAAAAATAGGTACATGCTAAAAATATTTAAATCTATAAATTTTTTAATAAATTCAAAATATTCCAACTAAAATAATTATTATGTATTTTACTAAAAAATAACAAATTAATTATTATTATTTTTTTTAAATAAAAAATTTATTTTGTATATGCATAATTAAATTATAATTTGTCAGTCATTTTTTTTAAGTTAAAATATTTTTAAATACTAAATTATATCACTAATAATAATTAAATAATTACAATTAAAATTACAACTTAATTAAAACTATTGAATATTTCAACAACAAATTTGCGTTTTTTTAAATTAATTATTTTGTTTACAAATTATTTGAATTGTACGATAAAATATAATATACTGTATATATATATATATATATGATAATCAATTTCCTTAATAATAAATAATAATATATTTTTATTTATTTATTTGAAAATTTTATTATATATCTAATCGGGAGGTCTAAAGTTTAGTAAACTGTACTGTATTATGACACCCGCCACTGACCCGTCCCCTCCTATCTAATCAATGTATAGATATATAACTGTCAAAAAATAATATGATTTAAACATATTTAATTTATATTTGATAATATAATAAATTGATAAATATATATACATAAATATAAAATAAAATTGTATATAAATTAATTCCTAAATAATAATAATAATATGATATTATTATTAACAATAACTATTGATATTATAAAAATTATCAAGGTTATTGACAATTATTATTATTATTATTTAAGTACATTACTAGGTCATTTAATTAGTTATATAAATAAAAACAATTATTTAATAATATTAATATTATATGAAAATCCCTAGTAATAGATATACTATGAGATATATTTATCATATATTTTTTCATAAAAAAAACTAAATAAAATTTTTGTACTTTATATTTGTTTATTATTATTAATAATAATTTTAATAATATTTGTCATTCATTATATCAAATATGAGTTTTTGAACTTTGAATTAATTTTTTGTTTAATTTAATTTTATTTATTATTATTTTTTGTATTAATTTTTATAATTAACACACAAAATATCACTACTATGTCAAATGATTTTCCCATTGATTTAAAAAAAACTAAAGATATTTAAAAAAATAGATAAATAATTAATATTTTAAAAAATTAATTTTTAAATCAAACAAAAATGAAAATTTTAAGGAAATAAAAATACAGTATTTTTAAAATACCATAAATATATTTAGTAGTCATTCAAATAAAAAAATTATTTATATTATAATATCTGAGATAATATAAAAGTAATAAAAATAAAAAATACTAAATTAAAAGGAAATTACTAAAAAATATCAATAATAAAAAAATGGAAAAAACTGTTTTTGAAATCATATGATCTCTGAATACATATACTGTATATATATATATATATATTAATAAAAACCAAAAAATAATTTATTTTTATAAATATACAAAAAAATATGTGACATATAAATACTTAACAGTCATCTAATTAAGCAATAATTGTTTGTTTGAAACAAAAATATCAATCCATCTTAGACGAAAACATGGCCAGCATTGATGTCCTCTATCCCGAAGGTTTTGTCTTCCAGCAAGACAATGCCAGTGCATAACAACAAAATCAGTATATATGTTATATTAGTATTACAATTGAAATACAGCCAAAACTAAAATAATTTTTAGAAAAGTGTAAAAAAAATTAATTATTAATTTTGATTATTTTATTATTATATATATTTATTCTAAAAATTTCAAACAAATATATATATATAATAAAAAACTTTTATTTTTATAAATATACAAAAAATATGTGTATAACACAAAATAATTGTTTTGAAACAAAAATAATACAATTTTTGTTATAAAATAAATAATAATAAAATAATTGTTCAAAAAATAAATAAATAAAATTTAAAACAAAAATATTAATAATAACTTTAGTAAATAAAATGTATATTTTTTAAACAATAAATTTTTAAATTATTATTAATATTAATAATAAAATTCTATTAATTGTTTTAATTATTAAATATTCATATATTTATATTTATTGTCATATAGTATTTWATAATAACTGTAATTATAAATAAAGTAATTTAATAAACAATTAGTTTAACAAATATTTTTATATAATATATTTTTCAATGACATTATATCTACAATATATATATACATTGATATAYATTTWTTAAATATAAAAATAAAATATGTGCTAGGTCATCTAAAAAAAATACTGAGAATATCTCAATCAATCAATCATTGATATTTTTAAAAAAATTAGCATGCTAAAAATTTATTTATTTATTTATTATATAGTATACTGTAATACTATTAATATATTACTTCAAATTAATTAATTAAAACTAATAATAATTATTATTATAATTATTACTATTTATTATAATTACTATTATTATTATTATTTATTATTATAATTATTACTATTTATTATAATTACTATTATTATTATTATTTATTATTATAATTATTACTATTTATTATTATTATTATTATTATTATTACTGTAATACTACTACTAGTACTACTACTAATATTACTTCAAATTAGTTAATTAAAACTTATAATAATAATTATTATTACTATTTATTATTAGTATTATTAATAATACTGTAATACTACTACTACTACTACTAATAATAATAATAATAATAATAATAATAATAATAATATTACTTCAAAATAGTTAATTAATTAATTAATTAAAACTTATAATAATAATAATAATTATTATTACTATTTATTATTATTATTATTACTATTTATTATTATTATTATTACTATTTATTATAATTATTATAATTATTACTATTTATTATTATTATTATTATTATACTGTAATACTACTACTACTACTACTACTACTAMTATTACTTAAAATTAATTAATTAATTAATTAAAAACTTAATAATAATAATAATAATAATTATTATTATTATYAAATCAATCCATACATACATACCTGACTTGACAACACTGACGGCCTCTTCGGCGGACATCCACTTAGGTTTGCGGTCGGGTATGGCGTGTGTCGGTTCATTGCAATAGGAATAGTAGTGCCGCCGTCGGTCACCACCGYCAACACCACTGCCGCCAACACTGGCCGCTATACCCGTCGGTAATCGGCGGCCACTACTACCAGTAGTATAACAGTAGCGCAACATTAATGTTGTCCTCATAGTTGTCGACAACGATATGTTTGATGCCATTAATAGTTAATTAAATAATAACTTTTATTTCTCAACACAATTAAAGTGTTAAATATTTAATTTATTTTAATTTTACAGTTTTATCACTACTTGTATTATAAAAAAACACAACAAATAATATATTTTAAACACTATTTTAAATGCCAACTAAACACAGATACTAATACATACATACATATAGTGTGCACACAATTACTGTATATTTATTTTATTTTATTATTTTATATAATAAATCAAATTTGAAAAAAAAATAAAATAAAATTTTTAATTTCAATATTGAATTATTGAATATAAATATTTTTCTGTACAGTATTTAAACATTTATATAATAAATTTTTTTTATATATACAAGTATTTATAGTGTACTGTATTGTCAATGTAACAAAAATTTATGTGTGCATGTGTTTTGTGTTTGTTATAATAAATAGTACCAAATTATCACTGCTTTACCAGTAGATCATTTGGTCCTATTTTTAGATACAAATAGTTAGCTAAAAAAAATACTAAATACAACTACTTATATACAGTACATAAAGTTAGCAAAAAAATAATTAAAAATAATTATTACTGTTTAGAAAAATATAATTAATATATTTTATAATTTTAAAACAAAAATTGATACCAAAAGTAAACAGTATATAAATATTATTATTATTATTATTATTTTTATTTTTAAAATAAACTACAATCTATTTGTGATATTCAATAAATATATGTTATTTATTACATGTATAAATAGTTTAGTATTTTTACTGTATATATATTTACAGTAACTATGCTGTACTGTAGCTATTTATTTTTTTAAAAAAAATAATTGCGTAATTTATTTAATTACCTTGATGAAAATATTTGCCATTTATTTATTTATTTTTTAACTAAAATATTATAGATTTCAATCACTAGATGTCATATAATATTACATTATAAATATTTTTTTTTTTTTGAAAAATAGCGGGTTATTTAAAAATATTATTTTTTTAATATTAATTTTTTTAGATAAAAATATTTATATTATTTAATATAAATTATTACATAAAATATCAATTGTTAAAATTGTTAAAAATTATTATTAATATATATATATATATATATATTATACTTAAAAAAATATTATCATATAATAAGTTTGATTAATAATTAAGTTATTTTTTATGATTATATTATTACTATTATATAATTAATATATTTTTTTATATTATATTATACATATAAATAATAGTTTATTTTATTTATGTTTTTTATATTTTCATTTTAAAAATTTAATATATTTTTAAAGTATTATCTTTTATAATGATATTATTAATTGAGAAAAGTTTTTATTTATTTATGGTTTTATAATTATTTAGTTGCGAATAACTTAATTAATTTAATAATATAATTATTATTTAAAGAAAAAAATAATATATTTTTGTTTGTTTTTTATTTATAGATTTATTTTATGTGTATTATATATATATAACGTTATATTACTTATATAAATAACTAAATTATAATATATATGAGAAAACAAATATTGTATTATTAAATAAATTTCATATATAAAAAACACAATTTTTAGTATACAGTATACACACATACACACAAAATATCATATATTTATGAGTGATATTAATATTATTAGATAAAAATATAATTTCAATATACAGTAATATATATACTATATATTATCACATATATATAGTTAAAAGATTTTTTTTTTGTTTTAATATATATTTTTTTCCTATTTTTCTTGTTTTACTTACATTTCTCTCTCTCTTTCTCTCTCTCTCTCTCTCTCTCTCTCTCTCTCTCTCTCTCTCTCTCTCTGCTCTGCTCTTTGTCTTTGCATTTGTGATTTTTACTGCAATTTTTGCAGAAAGAAATTTTCAGTGTTCAGTGGGTTAGAAAATCGCAATGAAATACGAGAAACACACACACACTTACTCACTCACTCACTCGCTTACAAGCACTGGTAGGTTAGAGGGATTGACATCTCTCTCTCTCTCTCTCTCTCTCTCTCTCACTGAGAAATTGGTATCTTTGCAACAGCTGGTCATCTCATATCTACCACCAAAAAGCAAAAATCGACATCAAATATATGTATATATATATATATATATATTTCACACACACACACACACACTCACTAACTAACTGTACTGTATATACCATACTTTCCTTATATATATATATATATGTAACTTATATACCATATAATAGTTTGGCATTACTTGTTTAGGCCAACAGTTTTTGAGTCTAACAGAGAGAGAGAGAGAGAGAGAGAGAGAGAGAGAGAGAGAGAGAGAGAGAGAGCATAGACATCAAAAATTTCTCTCTCTCTCTCTCTCTCTCTCTCTCTCTCTCTTTAATATTACATACATTTAATACTAAAGTAATAATAATAATAATAATAGGAAAATAAATAACAAGTATTAATACTCCAATGTCAGCACATTTCAGACCCAATTGACAGCTTTTCCTGTATTTTATATTATATTATATTTGTATGTAATATGTTATATATGCCATTAGTATAGTATAGTATTAATAATATAATATACAGTAATATAACATATAGTATTAAATAGTATAGTAAACTAAACTTTTTTTTTGAATTTTATTTTTAGGTAATACTAAATGTGTGTATATTTTAGTTATATAAATAGTATACTATAGTATAGTATAGTATACTATAATGTATTGAATAGGTTTTGTTGAATTTGAAATTATTTTATTTTTTGGCTGATATGTAATGTTTATATATATGTAATGATGGGTTGGTTTGGTTGGTTAGATACTGTACTGATAATAATAATTATTATTTGGGCACAAAATCTCAGTTTCTCTCTCTATATATATATATACTGTATATATATATGTTTGAAAAATCACGCAAAAATCACACACACATCTAAATTAATCCATTACTTTATACAATATATATATATATATATATAACATACCGTTCCGTTAATATATATATACTATCTATCTATCTATCTATCCCTCCGGTATTCACACACCACTACTGAGTAAATCTCCAGTGAGTTGTATATACGCTCTCTCTCTCTCTCTCTCTCTCTCTCTCTAACCGTAATAAATATAACCCCAAATAATACTGTATTTTTGCTATTAGTGCCGGTCTATTATATATAGATATATATATATAATGTTTTTAGAAAGTGGCTGTCCAAATAAATCCATTGCCCAACAATTTATATACTATACTGTAGTACAGTATATACAGACACAATGTTTCTTATATGCGATGAAAAGTCCTGTCCTCCGTATGTCATACACTCTCTATACAGTAGTAGTAGTAGTATTGTATGGTATGGTTGGATACCATATACTGTACAGTAAAAGCCTTAAACAACACACACATTGAAATCAGTACATCACTACTACTACTACTAATACTAATAGTATATAACCATTTGCCGGCTTTTTTCCCAATCAAACTGTATTTATATACATATATATGTGTTTCTACTAAAAACGTCGGTTCCCTCTCTCTCTCTCTCTCTCTCTCTCTGTCTGTATGTCTCTCTATCTCTCTATTTATATGCCATTTCTCATGATATTTGCTATCAGTGTTAGCCATCTTCACACAAAAACTATACCCTAATCTGAACCACAATTTTCTAGGCCCTCAGCTGAGAGCTGCCGCCGCCGCCCGAGTGCTTGATCTCCCAGTGCTCAAAGAAAATACTATAATATAGTACTATATATATAATATAGTGGCGGCAACGGTGGCACCGACACTACTATGTGTGTGCAAGTGGTGGTGATGGTGGTAGTAGTGGTGGTGGTAACACCATTGATAAATTAGATGATATAGTATTTATTTATTATTATTATTACTATATTGTATATAACGTCTCTCTCTCTCTCTCTCTCTCTCTCTCTCTCTCTCTCTCTCTCTCTCTCTCTATCAATATATATATCTCTCTATCTTATACTATATTATATATATATATATTTATATATACATTGTGTGTGTGTATAAGTATAAGTGTATATCACTTTTGTATCGGATCTGAAAATTTTTATTTTCTAAATCCTAATGGAAAATACTCGGCTCAGGGATTAAAATAATGTATATATATATATATRTTTGTGTGTGTGTATTATGCTCTTAAAAAAATGCATATATAAAATGTATTTTATTTTTGCTTGCTGCATTGTTTAAGATTTTATTGTATTTATACAATATATTGTATTATATTATACAATGTATTTTCACTGAAAAATAAAATAAAAAATAATATTAATGATAAACTTATCGTTTACTATAAAAATCTATTAAAATTGTTTTTATTAAATAAAAAATAAAATATTTAAACATTTATATATTGATATATATATTTTAGACACATTTTATGATTATTTTATTTATGATTATTTATCTAATTAAACAATAAATAATATTTTTTAATTTATCTATCTATACTGTATATATATATATAATAACAATAATAAATATTTCGATATAAAATGTTATCTTAAATTATAATATATTAAAATATATAAATGTTAGTAAACTATATTTTTTTTGTTTTTGAAATAATTATGATAATTACTACTACTGTATATATATATATATATATATAACTGTTTAATATACAATATATATATATTTATATAGTAGAAAATAGTAGAAAAAAACTATATAACTGTTTTATATATGATTATAATATGATTTATTAATAATATATAAATATATATATATTTTTCAGGTGAATATGTTAGGGTGTGGACACTGGCATATACTGTACTGTTAGATCAAACGGGAACTGTATGTATGTGTGTGTCCCACAAAAAAAATTATGACAATAAAACTATATATATATATTTGATTGAATAAATATATTATACGATATATGCCTCTATGAGTATTGAATTTGCATAACTTTTTTCCAACTATTATTTGTTTTGTTTGTTATATTTGAATGAATTATATATATATATATAAATATATGACAATTGAATTGTTGGACAGTTAGTCCGCCGCCAATTGTTGGTGTTGTAGTGTTGTCGGTGATCAGCTAACTGTGCATAAACTGCTTATTATAATATAACACACACACACATAAAAAAAATTTCACTTTCAATACCTCTCCCTTTTTTGAATATAAAATATAATAATAAAAATAAAAGAAATCAAATCACAAATGGTTTTTGTGTCAATAAATTTGTCAAAAAAAAATAATTGCTTTCTATATATATATATTGACTAACAATTGATTCAACTAATCGTGAAATAAATTTTTGATTACTTTATTTAGATATATATTGTTTTGTTGTGACAATACTAACAATTACTAGACTACAAGACTATATATTGTATAATATTATTAGTATTACACTAAACTATTATTATAATTAAATAGTTAGTACATAACATAGATATATATGGTATATATATATATATATATATATATATATATATATATATATATATATATATATATATATATATGATATCATAGTATAGTTAGTAAAATATTTGATTAGTTTTTTTTCTCATTGCTATTCAATGTAATAGCTATGGTAATGTAGAAATATTTATATAATTAAAAAAATAAAAAAGTTTTAAATTGTATTTTTTTTGCAATACTAGTGTACTATATATTTAGTTTTTAGGATTTAGTTATTTTTAATCATTTAAAATATTTTGTTTTATATCATAATATATATATATATATATGTATATATGTATACAAAACAACTAAAATTAATATACGTTAAGTGTTTTACACAAAAAAATTTTTTTTTTACTAATACACATAAAATTTTTGTATGATTTATAAGCAGCGCCTTTAGGGCACAGAAAAAAATTTATAAATATAATAATAGAAATATTTATAATAATAATAATAATAATAAAAAAATAACTTAATATATATATATATATATATCTATAGATTTTTATATATAGTATTATCATTGCCTTTCCTGTCGACTATATATATATATATATATATATATATATATATATATATATATATATATATATATATATATATATATATATATATAATATAAATAGATTTTAGTTTGTATGGAAAAAAATGTCCTCAAAAAAAATATCTACACATAATCTATAGGTTTTACTGTACAATATATTATACAATATATATATATATACACAAAAATTTTTGGTACCGTTTTTCTCCTTAAAAATTTTTATTTTATTATCATTTTTATAATAATAATAATAATAATAATAATAATAATAAAAGAAAGGGAAATGATGTAGTGTTGTGTCTGGTATTGTATGCAAAATAATAATAATAATAATAATAATAATAATTTAAATATATATATCTATATATATATATATATATATATATATATATATATATATATATATATATATATATATAATATATGGGAGAGTTATCATAACAAAAGTCTAAATATATATATATAAAAAAAATCTATTGAAATAAAAATAGCTTTACTATAGAGTAATAGTAGTTATAAAAAGTTTGCTAAAAATATTTATTTTCATTTTTCATTCAAATTTGTATGAATTAAAGTTAGAAAAAAAAATATTTTTCATTATTATTATTTCATTTAAAGAAAGTGAAAATTTCAGGTAATTTTTTTTATTTAAGGTAAAATACATACACTTTTTCTATAGATATTTATATTTAATAATGAAATAATTGATGTGTGAATACATAGTAATAATAGTAATAATACATAAAAAAGATCTATAAATAAATATAACGGTAATTGAAAGCCAATTATTATTATTATTATATATTTCTTTATAAATTAATTTTGTTTCTCTATTGTAGTGATAAAACATATCTAAAATACCGTTAAATATTATTTTATTTGTTTGTTTGTTGTAATAGTTTTTTTTATTTCAATTAAAGCCACACCTAATTTACTAACGTATAAAATAATAATAATAATAATAATAAATTATAATTTTTTATCAAATAATTTTTTTAGTAGTTTTTTTTGCATCTGTGTTTTAAAAGTTTTAAAAACATATTTTTATAAAATATTTTATTATATAAAATAATTGCTTAAAACAATTTTTGCAACTTTTTTGTTGTTTTCAATACTGTATATAAAAATTTTGAAAATAAATTTAAAAATAATTTTTATGATTACTTATTAGTATTTAGTATAAAATTGAACCTATATTTTATACTATTGATAATAATAATAATTATTATTATTTTATATAGATATTATATATATATATAAAGGTAAATATTTTATTTATTTTTTATATTAAAAGTTTTTTTGTATTATTAAATAAAATGCTTATTATTTTTAAAATCTATTGTTTTGTTTTATTTTTGTTTAGTTAAGCATTTTTACAGTGAATTTAAAACAAAAAACAAAAAATTCTCTCTATTTTTCTGATTATTTTTCCAATTAAAAAAAATTTTTTATACAAAAATAAATATAAATTTATATTTTAGTTTTACTTTTTTTWAAAAAAAAAACTTAAATAAATAAATAAATTATTTGAGTTGTGATTGAATGCGGGGTTTTTTGAGCGAACCGTTAGTATTATCTCTCTCTCTCTCTCTCTCTCTCTCTCTCTCTTATCTCTCAACTTATATAAATATATATATATATATATATATATATATATATATATATATATATATTATATATATATATTCAAATGATTATAAATAATTTTGATGATTGGATTCATTGAGTTATAAAATCAGATGATTTCATTAGAAAACTAATAATAATAATAATAAGTTTTATCCTAATGTTTGTTTTGTTTGCTGACAATAGTTATTTAAATTAGCCCTCATCTACATCACCGTCAATAATAAACTATATAAAAATATATATAGTATATATAAAATATATACTAATTTATACTATATATATATATATTTAGTGTAATATTTTATTGGTTAGAAATTTTTGTTTTTAAAAATTAATAATTATTAGTTTAATATATTTTGTGCGAAAAAATTTAATATTAATTTCTAATTAATATTATATAACATTTTTGTTGTTGAAAGTACTACTGTATATATTTAATGACTAAAATTATTTTTTGTTTGTTTGTTTGTATAATACAAACTTTGAAATAATGTAATATAAAATGATTTTTAATGATATTAATTAGTTTAAAAACAATTTTTGAAATTAGTATTATACTAAACTGTATACTATATATATGCTATTTGAATAATAACAATAAACCTTATTTTGTTTAAAAATAAATTATAATACTTATTATTTGTAGGACAATTATAAAATAAATACTAAAAACTAAAATTAGTTAAAAAATTTTTGTTGTTGTTGTAAATATGTTTGATTATATATATATATATTGTATTTACTTTAAGTTATATATATTAACAATTTTTAATGCAGTTTTGTGTGTGTGTGAATGATAAAATAAAAATAAATAAAATTTAAAAAAAAACATTTTATATAGTTATATGACTATCTATTTGACTATCTAATGCAATGAATAATATTATCATTATAATGTATATATAATGTAAATGCACTTTTATATACTGTATATATACAGTATATAGATATACATTAACAAACACACAGAATATTCTGTATATATATATACAGTTCAATAGTATAGATAAATACTGTATATATATATATACTGTATATACGATATAAATGTTTTGAAAAATTTGTAAATACAAT
Organism: Oppia nitens; assembly: GCF_028296485.1. NCBI lineage: Eukaryota > Metazoa > Arthropoda > Arachnida > Sarcoptiformes > Oppiidae > Oppia > Oppia nitens. The sequence continues at coordinate 145,983 of NW_026533218.1, read as the reverse complement.
GACAACTGTTTGAGTCACTAATGGATTTGTCAATTGCAGTGTTAAAAGCTTCGTGTGATTCAACAATATATAATAAAAACTTTGTATTGAAAATATTTTGTCATTTATTTGTCCCTCAATAACCTTATCTCTAAAATATACTGTACTGTATATATATACAGTATATTTGATGATATAATCTTAACAACAAATATTATATATATATATATTTATATATCGTTTTGATCTAAACATCATTTGATGGCACAGTGTGTGTGTGTGTGTGCTGTTTGTATAATATTTGATTTTAAATGATATTGAATAGTAGTAGTAGTAGTACTGTCAGTACCTAATATTAAATGTATATAAAAAATAAAGTAAATTTTTATTTAGTTTACACACACACACACACACACACACACACACACACACACACACACTATATGTCATATTATATTAATATATAGGATGATTATGTTATGATACCTATCAATGCTAATGTTAGTGTGTGTGTGTTAGCAAACATATATATATACTATATATATATATTAATTATATGATATTATACTAAATATTATACTGATTTTTGTTGTTGTTGGTATCAAAGATATAATATTAATAAAATTAATAATAATAATAAATTTAATTGATAGCAACTATTAGTTAGTTATTAAGTTTATAGATCAATACATTATAAAAATTTATATATATATATATATATATAAATTATAATCGACACAACATGCAATGTATTTGATATTATTTTTATTGATATATTAATATCATATATATATATATATAAATAAAATCAAAATCATTTTAGTTTTTGTATCATTATTATTATTATCATACAGTAAATTAACAATTTAATTAAAAACAACATCAAAAAAAAATCAGAAAAACATTTTTTTCCTGATTTATATATTAGTAATATATATATATATTTCAAGTTATTAATTACATACAGTATAGCTCCTATAGTCTGATGATAAGCGATATCAATTAATCAATCAATAAAATAATACAAAAAAAACCCAATAAAAAATAAATATCAATTAAAACCAATGAGACATATATATAGTTTATATATGTATATATCTAATGCCAAATGAGATAGAAAAATCAAAATGAATTAGTTATGGGCATTAAAATAAGGGTCTAAAATATAATCTATATATATATATACAGTATATATGGTATGATATAATATATGATATCACAACTACACTATTAATATATATATATATAATTTTTTTTTTGTGGATATCTCTTATTATCATCTATTGGGATAAATATAAGTATTATAAGCCATTGAATTGTTTGGAGGGGTATATATAGAGAGAAATGGTTGGGTTTTTTAGGGTCTCTCTCTCTCTCTCTCTCTCTCTCTCTCTCTCTCTCTCTCTCTCTCTCTATGAGCACATAATTCCACTTGACTTCATCTCAATGGCATTTTGCTCTCTCTCTCTCTCTCTCTCTCTCTCTCTCTCTCTCTTATATATATCCAAACTATCGGTGCTTATAATACCAATGCTCTAGCAATCTATCGGTTAGACAACTCTCTCTCTCTCTCTCTCTCTCTCTCTCTCTCTCTCTTCAATAACGACAACAAACATTGCATACAAGGATGCGAATGACCCTAAAGATCGACGGGAGGTCATAGAGAAAGAGAGAGAGAGAGAGAGAGAGAAGTGGTATATAAATGCCCCGGTGCTATACAGCAGTTTAGTTTTATTATAGTTTATAGCTTATTGAGTATAAGTGAGTGAGTGAGTGATAGAGAAAGAAAGAGAGAGAGAGAGAGAGAGAGAGAGAGAGAGAGAGAGAGAGAGAGAGAGAGAGAGAGACGCTTACCATTCAACTAGCAATTCATTGGTATGTTGTCATATGTCTGAGCAAATCTATTGTTTGGGAACACGTATTCACCCGATCCTAGAGTGTAGAGCACCGGTAGTATTATTATTATTGGTCATAAAGGAGAGTTGCTATGTATGTATGTATGTATATGTGTGTGTGTATGTGTGTGTATGAGTGTGTATGTATGTGTGTGTGTGTGTGTGTGTGTGTGTGTGTATGTATATGTGTATGTATGTATGTGTGTGTGTGTGACAAAACATCAGTAGTCACCAGATTTAATGAAATTATAATTATTAACATCAATTGGCTTTCACTTTACATACAGTATATACTATTGAATGAATCAAATTTATATTTTTAATGACATCCAACCGATACGTTAAATCATTGGTATTGAAAAAAAAAATCTCAATTGATTTTATTATTATTATTATTATTAGTGATTGTATTGGATTGAGTGGTGGTTAGTTAACTGGAAATTAGTTTCATTGGTATGTAAAAATACAGTATACACTCTGTATATAATAATGATAATAATATATGTGTGTATAAAAGTATACTGTAATTAATTTTATAATACAATACAATTATATACTATATATATATATATATACAGTATATAGCGATAATAGATAATAGTTAACTTCAATATAAGATTATTATATTATAAAGTCATTATAAATAAATTGAATAAATAAATAGATTAAAATAGATTTTTTAAAAATTATTTGATTAAAATAAAACCCATTGCTATTCAATTGTATAATCAATAAAAATATAAAATAAATTTATTATCAATTTTATAATATATATTTAAAAAAAAATTATTTTTTAGTTTAATTCATATTATTTTCAATTTTCAAACAAACATTAATATATGTAAATACAGTTCAAAATAATATATATATATATATATATTGTTTATGATTATTATATATTATATTGAAATTATTTTATTGTTGGTCAGTATATGACACACACACACACACACACACACACACACACACACACACGTACATACATACATACATACATACATACATACATACATACATACATACATACATACACACACACATACATACATGCATACATACACGCGACCCAAACACTTGAATTATAGTTGTTTGTATGGGATATACATACAGTATATATATATATATATTATATGTTATAATGTATGTATGGGCACCCCCCACCCTACCTACTTGACACTGTAGGGTCCATAATCACCTGTGCACTTATTATACGGTATAATGATGTTCAATGGGACTCTCAATTATCATCATCATCATCATCGTCGACATCATCATTATATACAACAATTGACAAATAAATATAAAAAAAAGTTTTTATTTTCAACAACAAAAAAATTTTGTTTGTAATAACACTTAAAGATAATGTCGTTTTTTGTTTGTTTGTTGTAAAAAGCAATTGAAGTGCTATTTATATGTATTTTTTAAAGTTTTTTTTTAGTTTTTTTATAGATTTTATTTTATAGTGTTTTTCCACTTTAGATTCAAACAACAATAACAACAACAAAATAATAATAATAATACTATACTATAATAATGGATAGCATTGACAAATATTTTGCATATATTTTTTTGTAACTTTTCGTAAACTATAAACAGTAGTATTATTTGCAATACAAGAGTTAAACTTTAAAAAAAAATATTTTTATATTTTTATGTTTTAGTTTTTGACAACACATCTGTTTATTTTTAGTTTATATATTGTATTAAAATTATTTTTAAAAAATTGTGATTTTTTACGATATTGTTAATAACAGTAACAATTTATGTTATAATATGTTATATTTAAAGAATTAATTTTTATTTTTAAAAATATATAATTATATATATATATATATATTATAAAATGTAATAAAACTTAAATAAAGATATAATTAAATAACTAAATAATTAAAATGAAATTGTATTGAAATTTATAGTTATGTATAAACAATTATTGTAACAATATTTTTATAAAACTTTTAAAAACAATATCATAGTATTTATATTATTATTATATATATATTGTTTTAATATTAAAAAGTTATTTTATTATTTACTAATAAGCTTACTATACTATAATCCATATTATTATTATTATCATTTATTTTACAAAATATAAATTTTTATTTATATTTTTATTAAACTAAAAAAAATAATACTTGTATAACAACACTCTATATAACCTAACAATAGGAAAAACATCGGTTATTATTATTATTATTATTATATTACTGTTATATAGATTTACTCGTAGAAACAGTAGTAGTGTAATGATTCATAAATAGGATACTATCTATCAATGTATATATATACAGTATATACTGTATATATATTGTACAATATATTATTATTTGAGGGAACTGGTATTAAAGTCATAAAATAGGACTGATATCAACTATATATATATATATATAGTGTTTTTAGTTTAAATTGACAGTAACTTGCGCGCCATCTAAACAAAATTTATATTTAAAAACATAAAACATGTGGTTTTCACATAAAGTATACAAATTTTATAAATCAGTAATATTTCTACTTTTAATTGATCTCTAAATAAGTTAATTCTTGCATTTGTGTCAAAACAGTTGTAAATTCATTGATAACAGTTTCATCACAATTATCATTGATATCTATATAAAGTATATAAATTTGTGATCTGTAATAATGTGTGATAAAGAAAATATCAAACCAAAAGGTGGTAAAGGTATTAGAATTAATTCTAGTCTTCGTACCCGAATTATCGATAAATTCAATGATTTATCAAAAAAGTGCAATAAAACCGAATGTGTCCAAGAGTTGGTTAAACTCTACAAAGTATCGGAGAGTTCGATATATCGAATATTAAGGTATGTATAAATGTACTAACCGGGCTCGACGCTGCTTAACTTCGGTGATCATTTTTTTACAGACCTGGAGGAGAAATGTCCCCAACAAAAACAAGAAATACACCTCCAAAATATCAAGCACGTGATGGGGATTCAGACATTATTGACAATATGATTGTCAAATCATTTGACAATAAAAATATCCCATCAATTAGGGATATTTTTAAAATGTCACAAAATGACAATATTTGTGATAAATTAAGTTTTAAAAAATGTAAAGAAACTACATTTTATAAAATTATGACAAAAATGGGTTACAAAAATAGGTGTTCTAAAGTGATATTTAGAGAAGAGAAAATTTCTAGTCCTATTGTTAAAAGTCAAAGAAAAAAATATTTAATAAGAAAAAAAATATTAGAGAGAAATCATTATATAGTATATTTAGACGAAACCTATATTCATAGAAATATATTAAGAGCAAAAATTTTAATGCCGTTAAATAAGTCAAAGAAAATTCGACTTAAATTTACAGCAGGTAAGTTATACCTTGTTTTCATAAAGCATTCTCTGCAAGTATTTCTCTCAAAGTAAAGTATAAAATTGTTTTCATTAAGATATACTTTAGCATTACTTTTATAATTATTAATATTTTTTTATTAGTTCCGAGTTTTTATTAAGAAATTTTGAAAATACTTTGAGAGATTGCTTTATGAAAACAGGGTTTAAAGTACCATTTAGGCCGWTTAGTACATTAATACCTTTTTTAGTTCCTTCCAGAGGACAACGATTTAGTGTCATCCATGCTGGAGGTCGAGACGGGTTTATAAATGGTGCACTTAAGATATTAGTAAATGAAGAATTTACGAGTGAAAAATTTGAAGAGTATCTACAATATCAAGTGTTACCAAACCTACCAAACAAACCTACAGTTGTTGTTCTCGACAACGCTCAGACACATTCACGGCTTATAAAAAGGTATTGTACTAACCGGGCTCGACGCTGCTTAACTTTTTGTTTGTTTTTAGATTTCCAACCACAAGTTGGAGAGTTAATGATATTAAAACTTTTTTAAATGAAAATCGTATAGATTTTCCAATTAAATGTAACAAAAAAGTTTTGTTACAAATTGTCCGTCAAAATAAAACAAAAAAACAATATTTTGTGGACAAAATGATTGAAAATGAAGGACATATACCTCTTCGAACACCGCCATATAATTGTGATCTCAATCCTATAGAGAAAATATGGGCGGAATGGAAAAGGCGTATATGTTCCAAAAATGTTGGTTATTCTCGGGATGGATTTATTAATTTAATTAAAGATACTTTCAACGAAATTAATAAATCAAATTATTGGCAAAAATTATGTAATAATTTAATAAAAGTAGAAAATAATTATAGAATTAATGAAAATATAACTACAAATATTGTAATATCTAATGATTAAATTTGTTTATTTTTGAGATAATTTGTTTTTTTCTTTGACTCATAAGAAGAATATTTGATTATTTTAAAAATTATATTAAAAATATTAAACATAATTTATGTTTACAATTATAGTTTTTTCAAATATCTGTAAGGAGGCGCTTAATGTTACTGTCAATTTAGACTAAAATATCCATATATCTATATATTAAATATATTGTTTTAATGGTCATAAATACCATTGAAAATAGTGAGATATATATATACAGATATATATATATATATATATATATATGTTTTGAGATGACGACAAACTCTAGTGAATCATATCGTTGGCTAAGTTTTTCGCATCAATTGTTTTATTAAATATCAAGTTTTGTTGTATCGTTTACTACAGTTTACTACAAAAATATAGTATATATATATACTGTATATCTGACCAACAAAATTGTAGACCAAATATATATATATATATATATATAATATAATAGTTTTGATATAATATGATAAACATAGACAACACACACACACACACACACAACAAACAAAATAATTATTAATTTTCATAAAGAAAGACAAATAATATCAATCATATAATAATTGTTATTATTATTACTATTATTATTATTATTATTAATACAAATGGTATTATTATATGATAATAATAATAATAATTAATATTTTAGATAATAATTTTTCAACAAACAAAACAAAAAAATCATTAAATCCTATTTTAATGATGTTATATATATATATATATATATATATATATATATATATATATATATATATACAGTATTAATATGTTTAATACGATTTTAAAATTTTTGTTTCAATTAATACTAATAATTACTAAAAAATTTTTTATCTATAAATCTAAACAACAAATAATAATAATACTTTAAAAATGTAATTATAAACTTAGATTAGTTGCTTAATCGTATTAAAAAAAATGTTTAATTATATTATTAATAATATTATCATTTAAATTACTTTTAAAATAAAATATATGTTTTTTTTGTTGATTTTGGTTTCTTAACTAATATTTAATGGTAATGTGAAAAATTGTATATAAAAATACAATATATATATATTGCTGTATATTATATATACATAATTGAAAAATAAATTTATACACCGTTGAGATGAGTTTTGACTAATTGTTAGTTTTATATAATTATATTGTAATAATAATAATAATAATAATAATAATACAAATATGATACTATAAAATGGCATTAAAACTAATGTATGCGTAAGATATTAAATGCAATTAAATTAGCTTTTATTTTAAGAAAGAGAGAGAGAGTGTGAGAGAGAGAGAGAGAGAGAAAGAGAGAGAGTGAAAGAGAGAGAGAGAGAGATAATAATATAATATATTTATTCATTCATTAATTCAAACATTTATATATGAATTATTTTTTTTCTTTATAATATCTATATATATATATATTGTTTAGTCTATATATACAATAATTTATTATTATTATTATTATTTCATAGTTTTAATGATACAATAAAAAAAATAAATGTTTTACGCCTTACAGAGCATTAGATTATAATAATATTATTTACATTTTTTTTGGTGAAATAAATTTTAATTTAAAAAAAATTAAAATACTATTAATAGATAATAATAATTAAAAAATGTGATAATTTATTATTTTTAATCAATGTTAAAATTAAAGATATACTGTAATTATTTTTTTTAAAAAAAATGGATTATTATTATTATTATAAGACAAATAATCTTTTAAACAAATAGTATTTATTAGTAATAATTAAATTAAATCATTATTTTAATAATAAATTTATTATTGTATTATTAGTGTAATATAATAATCATTTATACATTTATTTAACACATTGATAAACACTAACATTATTTATATATTATGTATATATAAATAAAAAACATTTCCATATATTGTATTGATATTTATCATAATATTATAATAATGTAAAATATCTATTAATACTGTATACTATTACTACTACTAATAATAATACATTACTAAATAATCAGATTTGTATGTATGAAAATTATTTATATTTTTGTATAGTATTTAAATGTAGATAATATTTAAATGTATTTTATTATAATAATAATAATAATAATAATTTGTGTAATAATAACGTGTGTGTGATTTGGTGCGTGATTTTAGATATCGTTTAAACATTGGTTTCTATTGTTTTATTTGTTTGTTTGGTTTATATTTATTTAAAAACATTTTTTTAAAAAATATTATTAACTACTAAAACTACTAAAAATTTTCTATACATTATATTTTTATTTTTTACTATTGTATAATACATTATATACTATAGTATATAATAAATAATTAAATCAAATATTTATTATGACAAATAATAATAATAATACTTTTAGCTAACTTACAATTACTTATATACAGTATATATAATATATAAAATTAAAGTTTTAAATATATAATAAATTCAATTATATTTATATATACAATACACTATATATACAGTACTATATATAGTGTATTGTATATATATAAATATAATTAAGTTTATTATAAAGTTTAAAACTTTAATTTTATATATACATTGTAGATATTGTATAGTATAATAGATATCATATTATGATTAAACAGTATATAAAAATATAATATAATTTTTTGTAAAGTTTATAGATTTATTTTTTTCCAATTAAAATGTTAACATATCATGTTATATAATATATCATAAATAATTATTATTTAATATATATATATATAACAAAAATTATTGTAGTTATTAATATAATATTTAAAAATAATTGCTATTTACTACTACTACTACTACTACTACTACTACTACTACTGTATCTGTAATATTAATGATTAGTGTTTATATTATTACATGTATATTATATTATATAATATATATATACAACATTGTATGTATCAATCAATATGACTTAATTTAGATATAAACTGCTTAAATCCCATGAGTCTAATAACATCAAAATCAATCAAACAGTTTGCTTATACAATATAATATACGATATATATATATATGTTTGGGTTGTAATCAAATCAATTTAGGGTCTCCACTGAGACACACAAACTATTTATTATATATATATATATATATATATATATATTGTATATATAAATGCCGTGATTGTTGTTATACTGTATATAWAYATACAGTATATATATATATGTTAGATACAAACTATTGATATAAAAATATAGTACAATATATTATATATAATGTTAAAGTTAAGTTAATAATGTATTAAAACCTAAATAACATTATATATATAGAAATTGTGGAAAAATTGTATTTTTCACTAAACACTAAACAATTGTATTAAATTTTTATATACAATGTGTTTATACATTTAATATACAGTTAGTTATTGATATGTCATTGATTTGACAGTTTATTTTAAATTTATGTTTTAATAGTTGTATTTAATATATTGWATATATATATATATATTGTATATAAATTAAATTATATTTACAAATATATAAGTTTGTAAGTCTAAACACTATTATATTGTTAGCAAAAAAATTCAATCAATTGTTTTTTGTGTGTGTGTTTTGTTTTAGTTGTTTTTCAACTATTTTATTCAATTATAATACTATTGATATTATTATATTGTACTGTATTTTTATATAAAAAAATTGTATATTGTTTTTACAGACAATTTTGTTTTTTTACAATACTATATATATATATATATATATATATATATATATATATGTTTTGTTATGTTGTGTTGTGTTTTGCATTAACAATATATATATATTTATTGACACAACATATCCTACAAACAAAAACAATTCAATATTCAATTATATCATATATAATAATAATAGACAATACATTTCAAAAAAAAAAACAATAATAATAATAATAATACTTTTAATATATATTTTCATTATTATTATAGATTCAAGTCTTTTGTTTTTCATTAAATGTACACAAAATTTCTTTATTGTTTTTATCCCTTTTTTTCGCTCTTCAATGTCTCAACACATCTCTCTCTCTCTCTCTCTCTCTCTCTCTCTCTCTCATCCAAAAAAARCTGACTGTCCTTACAGTTTCTCATCTATTTATCAGTKAGTAAGAGAGAGAGAGAGAGAGAGAGACATAGGGATAGGGAACAGTAGTCAGTAATAGTATAGAAGCGTATATTATCTACACGTGAACGCACCAGTAGATGCTCAGTGAGTAGAGAGATGGAGATGGAGAGAGAGAGAGAGAGAGAGAGAGAGAGAGAGAGAGAGAGAGAGAGTACAGTTAGAGCATTGGGTGCTCATATAATAATAATAGGACTGCTACTACTACTACTAGTGCTAATACTACTGGTGCTACTACTACTACTACTACTAGTGCACACACACACACACATCTCAAACATCACATCCCAATTATTATAGACGACTGTGTCATCATCTGATTCATTAGAGTCCAGACACACACATGATTTGCATTCCTGATATGCCTATTGTCTCTCTCTCTCTCTCTCTCTCTCTCTCTCTCTCTCTCTCTCTCTTATATATATATATATATATATATATATAGTCTAACAGTTTATAGTAGAGATAATATGTATACCATATTCAACATTATTATTATTATTATCATCATCGTCATCATCAACTAACATTATTATCATTATTATTATCATCATCATCACCAACATTAACATCCCGGTGCCCGATTCAATAGCTACTAATGCATATATATATATATATATATGCACAGTAGTGTATTATACACTGTATAATAATAACACTTTTCCCAAAAAATTAGACTCTATTTTAATGTCTATATATATATATACTGTATATAATTTATTTTTTGTTACAAATTACTAAATAATTTTACTAAACATTATTGAGTTATATATATATATATATATATATATAATATCTATATTTTTGAATTAACATATATATATATATATATATATTTGTCTTTAAACATAAAAAAAATCAGTTTAGATAAAATACATTCATAATAAAATTGAAAAATAGTAATAATAATAATAATAATAATAATAATGATAATAAATTATGGTGAAAAATTAAATTAAGCAAATTTGCCAAGCCAATTTGTATAATCATATTTTTAATATATTTTTATTATTATTTGACATAGACACTTATGAAACCATAATTTATTTTATTAAATTTAAAAAATAAATTTTTTTTTTGACAATTGCTTAAATGCTATTTAATTTATTTATATATATATATATATATATTTGTATTAATAATCTTAAAATTTAATCAATGTCAAATTTTTGCAAAATTATTTTTATATATATAGATATTAAATACTAATAATGTTTTATTAGTATTTAATTAGAAATATTTTTTTTCAAATTATAATAAACAATTAAAAACTAAAAAATTTAAATCTTAAATTGTAACTTATACTGTATAACAATAATAATAAAATAATAAAATATTAATTAGCAATTAATTATTAGTTAGTTAATTAATAATCTATATTTGATTACAATATATAACAAAAAATAAAATAATATTTAATATTRAATATTTTTTTTGATTACATAAATATTTGTTTTTTTAAATAAAAAACATCAAAATGTTTTCAAAGGAGTTAACAAATTGTTAATAATAATAATAAATGTAAGAAACAATGGAGTCGTTGATTATATAATAATATAATATAATATAATATAATTTTTCGTTGACTCCATGTTTCAAGTTTCACAAGTAGTTTCACTTAGTAGTTAAACAGCACCAGTAGTTTACAGCACACACACACATAATGATTAGGGAGGGGATGGGTAGTGTTAGGGGTAATGGGTGACTACTGTACTGTATATAATATACTAAAGTATTATATAATAATAATAATAATAATAATAATAATACAATATAAGATTATATAAGCCTCAATGAACAACTTAACTAATGGCTAAATATATTTTTTTTTTTTTTTACTCAAACATCTGCAATGTGTTTAMTGTGTTTATACTGTATATAATTATGTTTATTATAATATATAKATATATATWTATTAAACAAAAAACTACTTTAAATGWTTTTATTTATGTATATATTTTTATTTATTTTATTATATATATATATATTGTATTATCATTATTATTATAACTATAATTTATTGGATGCTAATGAGGTAATTGATTGATTGATTGATTGATTTGAAGTATACAATTGAATGAATAAAAAAAATTTGTTTTTTTGTTATATACATTATATAATGAAATATAATAATAATAATAATAATAACCAACAAAAAAAGTGTGACATTTGTGTTATATAGACGTGTGTGTGTGTGATATTTGTCAGCAAAAAAAAATAATAAATATATTTATTATAAATAAAAAAAGCTTAAAGTGTATAGACTATTGAGTGTCAAATATATATATTTATATATAGATATATTGTATATACTATTATATTGGGTTGAAAAGTATTGTTAGAGCATTGAATTTATACGATATATATATATATATATTATATATTATATATAACTTATAGTAAGTGTGCACTAAAAATGTGTTCAATATTCTGTCAAAATTCTGTATACAATATATATATATATTGAAAGCAATAATATTCTGTATGTGTGTATTGTATACACTTTTTTTGTACAGTATGTATGTCTATGTGTTGGTGTATGTATGTATGTATGTATGTGTGTGTGTGTGTGTGTGTGTGTGTGTGTGTGTGTGTGTGTGTGTGTGTATGTCTATGTTGTTGTTAAATTCACATATCGTATGAATGCCTCAATGAGTTAGACGATTGGTCGCTCAGTTAGCTCTCAGTCTATGTRTATATACATATATATACTGTATATATATATATATATACAGTATATGTATGTTTTTTGGAGGTGCATCGAGGTGTGCACCATCAAAATAAGGGTACCGGACTAACTCAACCGAATAATCCAATCGGCATTCAGTACAGGCAACCAGTTTAGCGGTTACCAAGACGACTACCGGTTCCCCCCTCATTGTATAACACTGTGCTATTAGCGGGGGGGGGAAAGGGATGGGTAGTGAGTGTGAGAGAGAGAGGAGAGAGGAGAGGAGAGTGACAACTCTCTCACATGAATGTTCAATGAGGAGAGGGATGGGTAGTGCAGTGTTTGGAGTGTTATATATGTACTCTCTCTCTCTCTCTCTCTCTCTCTCTCTCTCTCTCTCTCTCAAAATGTGTGTATATATTAGAGTCGAGTCGACTGAACACACAGTTTTGTTTGGATGGGTTGGGCGTAAACTTTTCAGTCGAAGTAATATATGCTATGCTGTGTGTCTATGTATGTATGTATGGATGGATAGGGCGATCGCTTGGATGCGTAGTGAACATCGCGTGAAATACGACTGATTCCGGTCAATGCGCCAGAAGCGGGCACTAGTAGTAAACAGTGTGTCTATATATGTGTGTGTGTGTAGTAGGTCTGAGCTAACTGTGTGTGTGTGTCTATGTGTGTGTCTACTATACTAACTACTTGTAGTCAAAACGGCTCTGAACCCCGAAGTGACTGACTATACTGACTGTGACTCTATATATATATATACAGCCAACCATCCATTCCTCTCAGATATATATATATATATATAGTTATATATATATCAGTATTGTATGTATAAGTGTTTGGGGATCGTTGAGGTGAACACAACTGGAACCGTAAAAAATAGGATCTCTGAAGCCGTCACTAAACTCATCCATACGCTTGTATAGAGAGAGAGAGAGAGAAAGAGAGGAAAGAAAGAGAGGAGACCAACACATCCATAGACTCTCTATCTCTATCTCTATGTGTGTGCTCTCTCATCCAACTTATCCATATATACCATACAACTCATCCATACATACATATCCTCCAATATAGACGACTACTACTGGCATCACTCACTCACTTACTCTCTCTTTTTAAAAACTTAATAGTTATATACAGCTCAGGGAGATATAGAGAGTAAGAGAGAGAGTCGTCATCCGAGCCTTTTGGGCGAATTTTGCGAACCAACGACTCAATTGATGCCAACATTTTCTTAACATTATAACGAAACCAACAACAAAAAAAAAGGTAGCGTTAAATAAGCTTAACTTTCACTTATATAAACTCATATATATATAATATAATAGATGTATATAATAGTGTATAACTAATCACATATTTTAAGAGTTTACATATATATATATATCTGTATATATATCTATCTATTATAGTCTATTTTCTACCTAATTTATTATTGAAAATCATTGATATATACACTACACTAAACATTGTGTGTATTAGTTAGTGTATGTATGTGTATGTGTGTGTGTGTGTGTGTGTGTGTGTGTGTGTGTGTGTGTATGTGTGGACTGGCGCGAGTAAAGTGATTAAATTAAGTTTAATTTTTAGCATTTACACGGTATGCATATATATATATATATATATATATATTGTTATGAATTGCTTCTCAGTCACTTACTTACTCACTCACCCACACACCCACTCACTTACTTACATATCATATATATATAATTATATTGTTATTATCATTGTTGTTGTTTATGTGTGTGTTAACCACTGTGACCATTATATATATATACAGTATATATATAAGTAATGCCTTATTTAATTTCAAAGTTATTTTTATTATTATTATTATTAAACAATATATATATATATTAATATATTGTTTGAATCAACAATTCAATAGGTAATGTCTCTAACTATAGCCATATGTTTTTGGATGAATGGCTATATATTATTATAAACTTAACTAGCTCAATTAATTATAAACAATATGCTAGTATATACTGTATATATGAGATTGTTTGATATGTCAAATTTAACAATAATAATAATAATATCATAATATTATATATATATATAGTGACATCAAATAATAAAATATTTTCAGCAATTTTTTTCCATTAAATATTATATTTTTTGTTGTTGTTATCTCATATAAATTGATCGCTTTTTTGTGTGTTGTGTTGCAGTCATTTAGCTGTTAAATGACACATACATTAGATCCTATTTTTCAAAGAGAGAGAGAGAGAGAGAGAGACATATTGCTATTATATACTATATTTTACTGTATATATACATAAAACTTAGATATAATTTGTATTTAATACTAAATTTATTGATATAATTTATATATAAGTAAAATGCTTTATAAAAATTTACTAATGAGTCTCTCTCTCTCTCTCTCTCTCTCTTTGAAAGTGAAAAATTTTATTTTCATATTTATATATTCATTAACATTGATCTAAATATATACATAAATATATGTTATAATAATTTCTTATATACACTATATATATATATAATATTTTTTTTATCCTAGTATTGATTTTTCACATTTAATTCATGACTGACTTTTAATTTGACTGTTATTTTTTTAAATAAAATTTCATTCATATTATAATTTTTTTTTATTATAATTCATTTATATATAATTTTATTTATATTTAATACCATTTGATTTGTTTCACTCGTTATATAAATAATGCAATTAATAAAAAAAATGTATTAATTATTAATTGAAAAATAAGTTAGTTTTTATTATGCATTTAACTTAACATTTATGCACACAAAAAAATAATTATTATTTTTTATATAATACAAATAAAACTGTTTTGAGTATTTTATAAATGATGTTTGTGTAGTTAATTTTGTTAATTAAAATAATATATATATATATAATTAAATTGCATTTTAAATATTTGCACATAAATATATATATATAGTATTTAATTTAAATTATAATTTTTTATTTATCATATTTTTTGATAATAAAAATATTGTTTGACTATTTTATTTTTCCCTATATTTAAAAAAAAAATTATTTTTAATATTATATGATATATATAATGTGTTTTAAGATTTTTGTTGTTGAATATATTGTATACAAT